>NC_048303.1:13139356-13227199 GCF_013100865.1 Trachemys scripta elegans | reverse complement strand
GTGGGGGTGTGGATAAGGGTTGGGGCAGTCAGGGGACAGGTAGGGGGTAGGGTCCTAGGGGGCCAGTTAGGATGTGGGGAAGGTCTCAGAAGGGGGCAGTCAGGGGACAAGGAGCAGGAAGGCTTAGGTAGGGGGTGGAGTCCTGGGGGGCAGTTAGGGGCAGGGGTCCCAGGAGGGGGCAATCACGGGGACAAGGAGTGGGGAGAGGGTTGGGGGTTCTGAGGGGGTGGGAAGTGGGAGGGAGTGGAAGGGGCAGGGGCAGGGCTAGGGCGGGACTCCTCCCATCCTCTTTTTTGATTGTTGAAATATGGTAACCCTAAGATAGGCATTGTTCTACCTGTCCGATCTGATAGGTGTGCTGAGAGCATGCCTAACTCCACACAAAACAGCTGGAGGTGGGCTGGTGGTCTCCCTTATAACCTTTAGCCCAGTGGTTAGGAAACTCACCTGGAATGGGGTGTCCACCCCACACCGGAAAGGAAGAGATTAAAAGCAATCTAGGGAGGCTGCACAGGGAGTAGCCAATTGGAAAGAGGCTGCACAGAGCAGCCAATTAGGGCCCAGCAGGCTAAAATAAAAGGAGCTGAAGGGCCACAGGCAGTCAGTTGCTGCAGGGAGCCCAAGGAGAGAGGACTGTGTTCCTAGTGGGCTGCAGGAAGGTAGCACCTTGGACAGAGCAGTTGCTGGCAGGGACCAGGTGTGCATGAGTGAGCTCCTGGCTGGCAGCTGGGACTTGTGGACTGGAGAAGAGGGTGAAGAAGGTGCTAGGGCTGCAGGGAAGTGGCCCAGAGAATTGAAGCAGTATTGGCAGAAAAGTTAAGGAGAGGCAGCAGGAGGCTGCTATCTACAGGGTCCTTGGGCCAGGACCTGGAGAAGTGGGCAGGCCCGGGTCCCCCTCCCACTTGCCTCTGGGGAAGTGGCTGGACTATTCATGGAGATACTGAACCCCCACCCCTGGAAGGGGGAAAACACAGATGCTGACGTGGCGAGAGGGCCGACTCAGGAAAAGGACACTGCAGTTCCTGGGCTGTGACAGTTCTGCAGGAGAGAAAGTGGCGGGGGAGACATCACCAGGAGAGGGCACACCAGCTGAGAGCTAATCCCCAAGATGGCCAGGAGGAGGCACCACTCTGGTGAGTGAACTCCATGAGGCTGACACAGGGTGTGGGAGACCCCTGTTCAATTTCCTGCTCTGCCTGATGAGAGGGGATTTGTATAGGGGTTTCCCGCCTTTGAGGTGAGTACCCTAACCACTAGAGCAGGGGTAGTTAATGAGCGGACCGCAGGCCAAATCTGGACCACCAGATGCTTTTGAATGGACCGTGAAATCTCTTTATTTACTTATTATTATTACTATCATTATTGTTGGTTTTGTATTTGATCTGGAGTCTGGACCTCGACCCTGTACCTTGACCAAGAAATTTGGACCTTGACAAAAATAATTTGATTGCTTCCTGTCTAGACTATGGGATGTTGTTAAGGCCCTTTGTTTTCTGTTTTGATTTTTATTTCCCAGGAATTTATCAGTGTTTGTTCTAAAATTTAAAAAATGGGGGGGGAGGGGAAATCAGTAAAAGCTGAAAACAAAGGGCATGGGGAGAGGTGCGCCATGCACACTGGGGGTCGGGGGGGGGGATGGTCTCAATGTAGTGGTCCCGGCTCGCTGCCCCTCTCACTCCCCCACTGTGAAGAGAAAGCAGAAGGGCCACTCTGAAGGGAACTCTGTCTGGGGGTGGGGGAGCAGTTCTCACTGGTGCAGCCTTCCACTCCTTTCCTGACCCTGCCCTTCAGTGGAGCCCCATCTGCTTCCTCTGCAAAAAAAAAAAAAAAATCTCAGATAGTGAGAATCGCTATATAACCCAGTGGGTTAGGGGCACTCAACTGAGAGCTGAGGAACCCCTGTTCAAATCCCTTCTCATTGAGGGAGGGAGGCATTGAACCACATCTTGGGTGAGATCCCTAACCCCTGGGCTACAAGATATAAGGGAGTTGTCATCTTACTCCTTCTCACCCTGTACCCACCCCCCTCATTTTGCATCTTCACCATTTTTAGACGAAATGGGCTCAGGTGCTTGACTCCAGCCAGGAACCCTCTCCTGGGGATCCCAAGCAGAGATAGGCACCTCCCTCCAGACCCAACTTGGGCACTAAACTCCCTCTCATCAGCATCTGCTACTGGCTAGCTTAGGCGGCTCCGTGCCTAGCGTGCTGGTTTTTGTGGATCCCGTTCTCATGCATCTGTCTCTTCCCATGCATTCTATAGGGAACCAGGGCATCTAACCCAGGGCTTTTGGAGTCCACTGGATGGCCAGGCACCTAAAAGTTAGACATAGCAACACCTGCATCGCTTTGTGGATCTGAGCCCGAGTGTCTTCAACAGGAATTGAGTGCTTGTGACCTTGCAGGATCAGTGTTCAGCAGAGTCGTGCCTTTGGCTTCATCCAACCCCCACTGAAGTCTACGGAAAAAATCCGATTAATTTCAATGGGAATCAGATTGGGCCCTGAGGCCTTGATCCTCCAAAGACTTACGCATTTGCTTAACTTTATGTGCTCTGAGCAGTCTCATTGACTTCATCATGACTACACCAATGGACAAAGCTAAACTTGTGCTTAAGTCTCTGCAGAAGTGGGGCCACAAATTGTAAACCATTTGGGACAAGGGCAGGGATCACTTTTGGGTCTGATTCTGTTCAATATCTTCATCAGTTATTTAGATAATGGCATAGAGAGGACACTTATAAAGTTTGCAGACAATACCAAGCTGGGAGGGGTTTGCAAGTTCTTTGGAGGATTCAAAATGATTTGGACAAATTGGAGAAATGGTCTGAAGTAAATAGGATGGAAGTCAATAAGGACAAATGCAAAGTACTCCACTTAAGAAGGGACAATCAACTGCACAAGTACAAAATGGGAAATGACTGCCTAGGAAGGAGTACTGCAGAAAGGGATCTGGGGGGTCATAGTGTATCACAAGCTAAATGAGTCAACAGAATAACACTGTTGCAAAAAAAAAATCATTCTGGGACGTATAAGCAGAAGTGACATGAGAAGTAATTCTTCTGCTCTACACCGTGCTGATTAGGCTTCAACTGGAGTATTGTGTCCAGTTCTGGTCTAGAAAAATGATCTATGAGGGAAGATTGAAAAAATTTGGTTTGTTTAGTCTGGAGAAGAGAAGACTGAGAGGGGACATGATAACAGTTTTCAAGTGCATAAAAGTACATACAAGGAGGAGGGAGAAAATTTGTTCTCCTTAACCTCTGAGGATAGGAGAAGTAGCAGTGGTCTTAAATTGCAGCAAGGGAGGTTCAGGTTGGGCATTAGGAAAAACTTCCGAACTGTCAAGGTGGTTAAGCACTGGAATAAATTGCCTAGGGAGGTTGTGGAATCTCTGTCATTGGAGATTTTTAAGAGCAAACAGCTGTCAGGGATGGTCTAAACAATATTTAGTCCTGCCTTGAGTGCAGGGGACTGGACTAGAAGACCTCTCGAGGTCCCTTTCAGTCCTATGATTCTATAATTATCTATTTAACAAGGGCCACCTTCTGTATAGCCTCATGTATACTTGAGGTGCTACATATATCATAATAGCAACTAATAATTTAACTGTAATTGTAAATTACTTTCTTTGGATACTTACTCATCTGAAAAGAACACAAGTTTGTTGTTGGTTTGTTGCACAATGTTTCATTTGTATGCAAAGTCAAAAACAAAAGCAGATGTTTCTTCAAGTTGAAACTCTGTAGATGTTGCTTACATGCAAGCCAAAATATCATTTGACTTTGATTGATTGAGCTTTATTTATTAACATAAGGAAAATATTCGGTACACAAATGCTAACCTCTTTGTTAATTAAAAGTGTTTCTGCTAGAGCACTCTGAAGTAATACTGAATGCTTTTCCTTTCTTTTCCATGCCAAGGATGGGAAGTCAATAAGGACAAATGCAAAGTATTCCACTTGAGAAGTACTCCACACAATCAACTGCACAAGTACAAAATGGGAAATGACAAAATGGGGTTTTCAGCTGCTTTTCTCTTCTGTATGGGTAGATGTATAAGCAGGAGATGGGTGAAAACAAGAAGGTTTTAGATAAGTGCCCAAAAGTCTGAATATTTGTCTGATATGTATAGAAGCCTCTTGGGGAGAGAGTGCATGTCTAGTGATTAGCACAGTTGATTTGGATCAGCACGTTTGAGTTCTGTTTCTGCTCTTCCACTGATTTGTTGAGTAACAGTTAGGCCAGACAGTTATTTCTCTCTGTGCCTCAAGTTGGGGGTGGCTGTTTTTTAAAGAGTTTATATACTCTGTGACAGACCCAGACCAGTGGGGTACAGGAGTCTGGTAGAGGGCAAATATACTGGTCACTGGATGAGTAGTTTTCTGTTCCCTGAGTGACCAGAGCAGGGGCTGCACTAGAGTAATCAGGAACCTGCTAGAACCAGTTAAGGCAGGCAGGCTAATTAGGACACCTGGAGCCAATTAAGAAGAAGCTGCTAGAATCAATTAAGGCAGGCTAATCAGGGCACCTGGGTTTGAAAAGGAGCTCACTTCAGTTTGTGGTGTGAGTGTGAGGAGCTGGGAGCAAGAGGCGCAAGGAGCTGAGAGTGAGAGGGTGTGCTGCTGGAGGACTGAGGAGCACAAGCGTTATCAGACACCAGGAGGAAGGTCCTGTGGTGAGAATAAGGAAGGTGTTTGGAGGAGGCCATGGGGAAGTAGCCCAGGGAGTTGTAGCTGTCATGCAGCTGTTACAGGAAGCACTATAGACTGCTGCAGTCCACAGGGCCCTGGGCTGGAACCCAGATTAGAGGGCGGGCCCGGGTTCCCCTCAAACCTCCCAATTGACCTGGACTGTGGGTTCTTCCAGAGGGGAAGGTCTCTGGGCTGTTCCCCAACCCACATGGTGAATCTCTGAGGCAAGAAAATCCGCCAATAAGCGCAGGACCCACCAAGATAGAGGAGGAACTTTGTCACAACTCTCTGAAAGATGCTGGGTTAACAGCACTGGGCATTACTTTACCCACAGAACAGGAGACAGCGCTGAAAGGTTCCCATCCAATGTGCCTCAATCCTATCCAGGAAGCACTACCATTCTCCATGCCCAGTCAGTTCTTGGCCTCTCTTCTGAGACTTTTTGCAGTTAATACCCATTATGGTGGTAGGTCTTGCCATGTGGATTCCTGTTTGATAGTTC
Organism: Trachemys scripta elegans; assembly: GCF_013100865.1. Taxonomy (NCBI): domain Eukaryota; kingdom Metazoa; phylum Chordata; order Testudines; family Emydidae; genus Trachemys; species Trachemys scripta. The sequence continues at coordinate 13,222,005 of NC_048303.1, read as the reverse complement.
TGAGACCAACAAATGCATTTGACTGAGGCCAGTGAACTCTGCCTTAATTTACACATCTGTAAAATAGATGTGTCAATATTAATATACTTTATAGCACAATTGCTAGCATTATTTGATATTTATTTGAGATCTATGGTTGTACATGTATTATTAAGTGGGCTTTCCCACAAGATGACCGTAACAGATCATTCTAGGGAATAACAAAATGTGGTTGCTTCATGGAGATCTGTAAAAACACAGGTCCTCTTCTGCCTAACATTTCAGGATACTCTGGGGTAGTCTCTTCTGAGAGGAAAATGACTAATAAGGGTGATCTCAAGGTGTGACCAGAGTCCCAGGGGAGCCCACTGAGGCTACTCAATTATGATGAACTGCAAAGAATGGGGCAGACAATCTCCAAAGCTGGCAGATATTCCAATACTTAGATTTACCAAGCCAGCACAAAACAGCTTCTATAGTAACCTCACTGGTTACCCAGAAGCCAACAACATAGTTCCCTTAAAGCAACCCAGCCTCGGTCCTCAACCCAGACACCCAAGTCAAATATGATGAGGATTACTGGAAATTTTATTCATCATATAAGAAAGTTCTACCAATCCCGAAGGATCAGACACATTAGCTCCCAGGTTAATGAATATTCCAGATCTCACCTGAGTACACGCTTACAGCCAATTCTTATTAACTAAACTAACATTTATTAAAAAAAGAAAAGAGTGAGAGTGTTGGTTAAAAGATCAGTATACATATGATGCTTATATTCAGGGTGATTCCAGGTTAGGACTGGAGATCTCAATGTTGGGCTTAAGCTTCCCCTGCATGAAGCATCAAGTAGATATGAGATAAAAAGGATGACAACCCTAGCCCTTTTTTATACAGTTTCAGGCCTTTGACAGGTTGGAGTCCTTCAGTGAACAATAGGCAATTATGGAGACTTATTTCCTAAGCACCACCAGTAATTAGTTACACAAATTAACATAAGGCAATTTATTCATTAGGCAGTCTGTCATAAACTTCAAAGAGACATATAGACAATGACATTATTGCACCCAACATGCTCTGAATTAATAGCTATAGTGACAGACAGGAACTGTCTGTTTACATGGCTAACCTTTAACAAGACATGAGTACACACATACAATTAGTATCACCTCTAACAATATAGGTTTGCATTTCAAATTTCTAGCCTATCTACCATGGAATCGCCCTAATTACCATTTGCATACTCTTCTAACATGTCTCTAAAGGTTGGCTTTGGGTCATTTAGCCTGCAAACTGCTTAACCCTTTCTGGCCATGTGTCACACTTTGTATAAGATTTGTTTCAATTATATAACAGTGGTAGCAACAATGATTTGCGTGGTCATATTTTAATTAGATAATGTTACACAAGGTACTCCACTTCTTGAGGTATATTTTGCTCAGCTGAAACTAAAAGCATCCTTGCTGTTGATATTTTGTTAGCCAAAAGGAGGCTGCACATGAAAAATTTAACCAGACTTGGCTTTGGTACAAGTATTGGGTAGTTTCTTTTTTTATCTCAACCAATTTGCCCATCCCTTTATAACTAGGATCACTGATTATAAGAGACAGAATAGTGTGACCAGGAAAGAATTTATTGGTGGCATCTTATGTTAGTAACAAGAATGTTATCCCTTCAACCCCTCTTCAATTTTCCTTCTTGTGGCAATCTGTGACAGAAGGAATTTACTTGGAATACTCTGCCTTCTATATCTTCTTTGTAATGCTGGCCATGAAAATCCTAGAGCTGGGTGAAACGTTTTGCAGAGTGTCTTAGAACAAAAAAGGTAGGGATGTACAACAGTATATTCTTTTTTCAAACCTCAGAAAGAGATCTGATTCCATTTGACTAAGTTTGGAGTCTGGGTCAATTCTTGTTTAGGCCTTATCTATACTAAGTTTTGTCAGCAAAATAGGGGGAAGGGGGTGTACACATTGCAAAACTACTTTTGGCGGCAAAACTCTGCTGTTTTGCTTACAAAATAAAACCACCTCAATGAGAGGCATAAAGCTTTTTGCGGCAAAGTTAAAGCGACAAAGCGTCCGCGTACACTGCTGTTTGTTTTGTTAACATAATTGGCTTCCACCAGCATCCCACAATGCCTGCAGTGACCGCTCTGCTTACTGTTTAGATCTCTACTTCCCTGCAGGCATGCGCCCCATCTGACAACTGTGGGTGCTGCTCTGTTCTGGGAACAAAGAGAGCAAATCATTAAGGTGGAATACTGCTGTTTTCCCCTGCACTAAGAACACCAGGGATGCCACTTCCGTAGGATTCAGAGTAGCAGCCATGTTAGTCTGTATCCGCAAAAAGAAGAACAGGAGTACTTGTGGCACCTTAGAGACTAACAAATTTATTAGAGCATAAGCTTTCGTGGACTACAGCCCACTTAGAACGCAGAGAGAATCACAGAACCACAGGCAGGCAGAGCGGGCTGCTTGGGGAAGAGACTGCTGTGCTGAGCAGCAGAGCTGGGAGCTGACATGGGGTAGGGGGTCCCCTTTCCCCTGCCTGTTGTCTGACCCCTCTCCTCCCAAACACACCGCTCTCCTCTCCCTCCCTGCACACACTTCAGTTGAAAAGCGGCTGCCAATCTACTAAGACACCCCTGGAACAATGAGATTGAGAAATCTGCATCATGTGACGCTGTACCTGCCCCATGAGGCATTGCAAACCCTCCCCAAAGCACCCTGCGGCCAGTTGCACAGTGGGATAGCTACCACAGTGCACTGCTCTCTCTGTCGATGCAAGAGCTGCTAGTGTGGACATGTAACTGCAGTTTTAATTAAAGCATTCTAATTAAAGTGGTATAACTTTTGCCGACAAAACTTTGTAATATAGCCAAGGCCTTAGGAAAGACTGTTATATCCTTTATCTGCAGTATAAAGTTTGCTGACACTTACGCACAGATTTTAAAATTTGCTAAATTTTGTGTGTTCACTACCAGGCTAGAAAAAATTCCTTGGAAGCCAGTGAACTGTATAATTTCTGTTGGGATTTATACATTCTAGCAGGAGTAAAATCACAACTCATTACCATTGTTGTTTCAAGATCATAACCTTCAGTTCCTCAGATTATTGCAATATGCTACATGTGAGGCTACCTTTGGAACTTCACTTGTGGAAAATCTGTGTAGCATATTCTCCATGGTTTCCAGTGCTAAACACCAGTACTGGCTTCCAGTTCAATTCAAGGCATTGATTTTGCTCTATCATTTGGGAACTGTCTGCATGGGAGGAGATGGTACCACTTGCCCGCTGTAACATCTAGATAAGGAGAAAATCTGAAGTACTCCTGCTAACAATCTGGTATTGGGGCTTAAACTGGGGTGAGTCGAGGTTACTCTGGGGAATTCTGTGTGGCACTGTTACAAGAGAGTTGTCAGTTGGATGAAGATTGATTCTAAGCATGTACATTGAAAAGCCACCTTACTTGATCATTTCTATGCTACCTTTCCAAAAAGTAGCTATTTTCTTTGCATAATCAACCATACCTCCCGTTTTTAACATACAAATGTGCAAATTCACAACGCACTCACTTTGCAGTTCCTTTTCAAAGGGAAGGTCATCCTTTTGGCGATGCAGGGTTGTTACAGAACATTGTCAATAGCATTTTTTTTTTTTAATTTGGAGGAATGTAAATGAGGGTGTTTAGAATGGCTGAAGTCTCAAATTGTCCTGCTGCAGTAACTTGTCTAGACTATGCTTTTTTTCTTAAAGCAAGTGTAATAACTTCACTTCAGTGAGAGAGTCTAATCTAAACGCAGGCAAAGTTATAGCAGAGAGCACCCAAGCTATCCTCACTAAAGTATGGAAAACTTTGCAATGGAGATGGAGTAGAATGTATATTTCCTTGCCCCTGTTCCCAATGGCTAGCATTACCCTTATGTTCACTGATCTCAAACACTATAGTTTAAGCTAGACAAAGTCAGACTGGAAATAAGGCATACATTTAACAGTAAGTAATGTCTTGGATTTTACATTACTGAAGTCTTAAATTAAGATTGGATGTTATGCTAAAAAACTCTGGGAATTATTTTGGAGTAGTTTTATGGTGTAAGTTATACAGGAAGTCAGACTAGATGATCACAAACTTCATGCTGGCCTCGGAATTTATCAACCACATCCTGTTCTCAATGACTTCACTGGCAACAGCGTTTGATCTGTATGGTTTATAAGTTTGAATAAAATAGGCAGAGAGATTTCATGGCCAATTTACAGGGTGTTTTCCTTTCCCAGAATTACAAACTATGCAACTTATTTCTACAAGAGAAATGTTTATTTTTCTGCTTAAAGTTTATAAAAACTGTTACTCCAAAGCAAAGTTTAAACTTTTTTACATATGTACATTTGAGAAATAAATAGCGTTCCACATGGTACAAAAACCGTAATATACAAATAGAGCTTCAAGACCATTGTATAAATATATGGGCGACAAATCACAGATAGTTACCAGAGGCTTCAATTATTGAAGACTGTACATAACCAAGACAAACATCACACTATTCTCCAAATGTGTATAGTTAATTTTAACTTTGGTTGGAATGAGACACTAAGAAAGAAGCCAAACTAACACACTCTTGTTGGCCCTTTAAAGAGACCTAGCTGATGATGGTCTTCATAACTTAAAGCATCAGGCTCATAGCAGCTTTTGGTGTTTGTGTAGAAAGCATTGCACTTTAACACCAAAGCCAAGAGTGATCCCAAATATATTAAAATGCCCCCACCCCTGAAAAGACAGTCAGGTCACCTCTGGCCTAAGCAGAGAGTACCTGCAAGAATTGGGCCAGTAGATTCCTGCAGAGTGGATTAGATTAATTCCATTACAAAACCAAGCTTCTCTGGAATCATGGAATAAAAATAACTTTAAAATACTTTTTTTGCAGGGGGGAAGCATGGTTCTATGTTGTAGGTTAATTTAGTACCCAAACCCTGTCAAGTGCATGTGTGTGCACTTACTCACACAAAATCTTAAAATGTGCCTTGCTGCTGCAGTTGCATTCAAGTTCAGTTTGCAGAGGTGAATGCATCCTCAAAATACATATTATTGAATGTCAAGTTTGCCTGAAGCAGTACAGATATCTTCCAAGTATACAGTAAGTAGATGGCTGTTGCCCTTCTATATTCTTCAGGATACAATCTGCATGAAGCAAGTACTGGATAGTCCTTGTTGAAATAAAATACTGACATTTATCAGAACAAACATTTTGAAGGAAAGTAGCTGCCAATAACTTCAGTACATATTTGGATCTGCTTTCTCTATAGAACAGAGTGGGGTGGAGTATTGGACTTTTTTTTACAAGATTAGCCATGTGTACTACACTATCCAGCAGATCTACAGTAATGGTCTCTAGGAAAAGCAAAGGACAGATGGAGAGAAGATGGAAGTTAGAGGAGAGACTACCTTAGACTTTTTACCCTTTGCTGGTTTGGTCTACCCCTTCTTCCACATCATCTAGTGCAATTTTAGATTCTGTAGTCCCCCTAAGCTATACAGACATGGTCATGCGTTCTCAGTAGCTTTGATTTATCTGATCAGAATAGCTGAATACAATTTCCCCTTGACTTCTATGGCACATAGACTAGAACCAAGGCACAGATTTATCTCAACTTTGTTGATAGTTCCAATTTACTGGGACAATTGGGAATAGACTATGCAGAGCATACCACCGATCAGGAAAAGTAGGTTAATGCACATAAACCAGACTCCCCTAAGTAAGATGAGTTTAGTAATTTTAATAAGTTATTCTAGGACAGCAACTGAATGCATATGGATCACTCCTCACCAGAAATATTGCCTGCATCAGTTCAAGACAGAGTTTTCTGTCCTGAATAGTAAGTGGTACTAAGACAAACTGCATAAATGTCTCTCCACCTATGTAATTTTCTGCAATAGTCTTCTCATATGTTTTGGATAGTTAGGTCCTTTTGTGCAAGTCTTCAGAAAAACCTTCAGTGCAGATTCAAAGCTGATCTAAGGAAAGAAAGGGGAGAACTGGATGATAGGAAGAAATACCTGGTAAAATGCAAAGGTTGCTTTTTTTTATTTTTAAGTTCAAAATTGTAACATACGGGTTAGTAAGAAAGCAAACCATGGACCGGTGAGACAGGCTGAAGACTAGGTGCAGTTTAGTATTTTGTCCTATTTGGAACCTTTTCCTACAATAACTTTCAGAGAGCTGGAACCTTTTATGGGAACTCCAACTTGTACCAAGTGTAACATGCATTTAGACAAACTTGCAGATGGCTGCGACGCAAGGCAAAAAGGTAATTACTAACAGACAAACTATATGTTTAAGATCTTTGACTCTAGAGCCTGCACATTCAATTGTATTCAAGGATGGATTGATACATTGACCTACAAATCTATCTAACTCCAACTCACTGAGGGTATATCTACATTGCAATTAAACACCTGTGGCTAGCCCATATCAACTGACTCAGGCTAAGGAGCTGTTTAATTGTGGTGTCGACATTCAGACAAGGCTGGGACCTTCCCCCTTGCAGGGTCCCAGAGCCCAGGCTCCAGCCCAAACTTGAATGTCTACCTCACAGTTAAACAGCCCTTTAGCCCAAGCCCCATAAACCCAAGTCAGCTGACATGGGCCAGCCACAGGTGTTTAATTGCAATGTAGATATATCCTGAGGGCCAGACTCTTGCCCATCCATTAATATTCCATCTGCTTACTTGTCAAGTAAGCTACTACATCACATGAGGAAGGGTGGTAGGTTCCAGCCCCAAAGCAGTAATTCCAGGAGTGAACTTACACCATGAGGAAGAGCAGGGTTTGCCATGTAGGCATTACTGGGAAGTGCATTACTGCAGCCTGCCTTTGTACCTTCTGGGATAGCTCTGGGTATGTGTTTCAGCTAGCACATTCTCCAGTTCTTTTCCCATGAGAATTTTATATTGGACTTTGCACAATTTCATTTGTGAAATTCTTAATACACACAGTAGCAACACTAAGGGCAATTCACTATTTCTGTCAAATCTGGCACTAGATACCATCTGAGATTGCTCAAAGACAGAAATCTGCCATCTGAGGCAACTGTAAGCAAACTTTTTACACGGGGCTTTGTTACAGTGTTTGCAAAAGCTTTAATCAAAATGCAAAATGTTAGTGTTGGACAGACTCTTCTTTTACAGTTTGAACTAAGGCCAAGAGATGCTAGACCAAGTTCACCTCTAGTGTATCTAGAACAAATTTGAACCCTTTTTTTTTTTTTAAACATAGGATAGTTGGAGTCATCAAATCCTCACTACTTAACACTTGATGGATTTAAAGGCACACTGCAGTAGCAATCCTAATTGATCAGGAGGGTGCACTAGAGTTTAGAGTACCTCTTTTGTAGAAGGGGTTATATAGCCCTAAATGGGCCAGCTGAGTTCTCATTAACACACCTTTAGTAATTAGGAGTCCACTGAGTTTTATTAAGCTTTCTTGCTCAAGACTGTAAGAACATCTGTTTCAAACTTCTCCCCACTTACTGAAATTTTAGTGTCAATCTGGTTATACTTGTCCTCATTATACATAGCCTAATGCCTTAGACAATAGGATTTCAAAAGGTAAGCATTTAATTAAACCCTACCTTGTTCGGTTTTTTGTTGGCCATCCATCTCTACATTTCACAAACCAAAGATCTTTACCAGGAGATATGTTGGTCAGCTGAAGATCCTCTGCACAGAAAGTTAACCTGAAAGGAAAAGGTCAGAAGCCATGGAGACATTACACATACAAACTGATGCAAGTTATTTATACACTTTGGAAAGTAGTTTCTAAATGGAACACATAGCCATCATTCTTTTCTAGAGTCAGAGAAGGGGTCAGCTAGAGTTCTAGCACTGTTCACTACCAGGAAGGCAATTCTTGTTGGATTTGGGCCATTTCTATTTCAAGAACGCTGTTGCACCACTCCCTTCTAGAGTATTAGTTTTAACAGTGATCAGTCTGCTATTGAATGGCATTCAAAATAATTAGTTTCCTTCTCTAGTTTAGTGCTTTACAGGTAATGTAAGGGGCAGTAAGAAGCCAAGTCCTTGACATGGCATGTACATTCTTCTGAATTCATTAGCTTCACAGAAAGCCTGTTCTCTAACAAGCAGCATCAGGAAGTCACCACTGTAAGCCATGCTACAGGGTGCCATCTAACAGAGGCATTGCTTGAACCATCAAAGTTCCCTCACTAAGCAGCAATTAGTTACTTTTCTTGCGGTCTTTGACACATCTGAACACTCTTGATTCAGAAGTCTCAAGCTCACACCAAGTCACGAGTGTTCCCTAAAGAACTACTGCTCTACTCACTTCTGTTGAGTTTCCCCAGACTTCACACGTATACGTCTGATCTGCAGCTCCTTGGAAGATTTATCAGATCGGAACCAGTAACTTTTGAGCTCTCTCCACAGGTTGTACCAAGACTGAGATGATCCTTCCCAGGTGAGCTTGATCCTTAAGAGGTCACCAATGTCTTCTTCAGTATAGACCAGGAAGGGGCAGGTAGAATTCAGGCCAATTTGCTCAAGTCTGAAAAATAGGCAGAAACTCAGTATTCTTCCTCATTAATGAAGCAACTTATTGTACTTCTCAAACACTTGTGTTGGGAAAAGAAGAGTTTGAGAGAGTATCAAGCATTCTACACAGGAAGTTGAAGATCATGGTTCTAGTTTGTTACTGGTTTGATTAAAGAAAGTGACTCTGGCTATCTGGTTTAGTGTTATCCTTGTGGGGTGTCTCATATTTGGCTCCTCCATTTTTTCCATCCCTCCTAAGGCAACATGCAGTTACAATTTACTTACTCCTCCAGAAGGATGATGTGAAGGAACCATACACCCCTTTTGTAATCCTCCTGGATGAGGAATGCTTTTTGCCAAGAACAAACTATAGGGGGATGCTTTTAAACCAAATAAAAATCCTCCATCATGCAAGGCAGAGGGAAGGTCTTTGGTAAGATTGGTGGTGGGGAAAAGAAAAGTGGAAACAAGGCACATTACCCCTTACAGCCCAGGGTGTATCTACTGTCTCCTACATGGCTGTTCATCTCCCCAAGAATAACATCTGGCACTAATTAGGTTGCTGCTTTACCATCATTCAGCAGATCTTTGGATATTAGAGTCAACTGCAACAATAGCAATAATTCTCTCTCAATTCTACTTTTATTGTTAACTATTGCTTCTAGTCCCATGAGTCCTTCCCACTGTCCTCATCAAAATAGGGAGATGAGTCAATTGTACTCCACTTACATTTCCAGAGAGAGGGGTTGAGACTCGCCATTGGTACCATGAAGGGTAACTGAGAAGGTGGGTTCTGTTTCTCCTAAGCTTTTGTAGCTGAAGATGTGCATTTTCATCTGATAATGGTAAACTGAAGAGAGACAAGCACAGAGCCCAGTTTGTGAATAGAGGGCATCGTTTATTCCATGACAAGTCATGGTTTGCAAGATGGTGTCTGTTGGCAGAGACAAGATCACCCATACAAGTACCTATGAGCCTTAGCTCAGATTAGAAAGCTGATAATTACTCAGCCACAGATGGAACTCTAGGACCATTCTACTCTTCGAGTACTCCCTGAGCCTTGTGTTGCAGCAGAATCATAGCAATCTTTTACCATCCCCACACAGAGGAACACTGTTGAAAGAGTCCTCTTATAGAAGTAGTCGGGGAAACATTTGTTTTAGTGGGGAGGTGGAGCTTGAACGTTCTTCCTTAATACTAAACGTTGCTGTCTTACTACCCTGAAGCATATGTGTATTAGTGAAAGTTGCTTTTATTGTCACTATCTGCTACACATCTGTTCTATTTTGGGTTCTGCTAAGCCCTCCAAATTCTAAATCTGAATTCAAGCATTCTGAAACAGAGGCAGATAACCCACTCATCTCTCTGACAAAAATATTATGTCCTCTCTAAAGTTATGTACCCAGTAGCTTAAAAAAACGTTACCTCGGTAAGGCATATCCGCTCTGGTTTTCAAGTACATCTTGCTGTTCCTTTTGTTCCTCATTTTCTTGGCATTGTAGCCAATGCTATTGCAGCGGTTCTTTCGACAGCTCAGGCAGATTCCCTTCTTGAAACGACTGGAGTCGGTGCACTGAAAGGCGAAGCTCTGCTTATCTTGGTTCACAAGGGAGTCCACGAAGAGGTGTACAGCTCGTTCATGTTCACATCTAACAACATCCCCAATATCTAGCTCAATAGAGAAAGTTGTGGGGGGAAAGATAGACTTCAGCAATTTAGCATTCACCACCCCAACACCTACAATCTGCTGCACAAATTAGTGAGTTAGATTAATTGTAGTTCAACACAAAAGTTAAGTCTGACCAAAACCACTTTTCAGTGAAAAACAACGAGATGTTAATACACTACATTTAAAGCTGACAGACTTTTGTTCAAACACATTTAGCTGCGGAGATGGAAGGCAAGACTTCAGAGCCAGTATAATGTGGCCTGGAGTAAAAATTCATCTTTCAGTTCATGATGATTAACACCAGACTTACCAGATTTACTGATTTCAAGAGGAGAGGGCAGTCTAAAGACAGCTTAGATGGAGAACTACCTCTTGTTAGGTTGTAACTATTATTCCAATACACCTGCCTATGTAAGGTGGGTGTCTCTTCTCTTCCCCCCCATCAATTATTAAATAGGAAAAAATAAGAACTTACTCCCATATGCGATTGCTCCCAAAACATCACTTAATCCACAACCAGGCTGGAAATCTCCCCCGTTGGGATAGACGTCAATGTGACCCACAGGCATCTGGATCCCAATGCTGACACCCAGTGTTTCCTTCGTAAACGTATGAAGAACGTCCACAAAGTCTGCATCATCAGGGGAGAGACGTCTGTGAGGATCAGCTCCTTCAAACATAGGGCCAGCTGGATCCAAGCCTGTTAAGCAGAGCACACAATACAGCAGCAGCAAAAAATCTGCTAGGTACTTTCCTAGCAGAGTGTGACACAACCAGACCCTACCCCACAGAGTACAATCTAGAAAACCAAGTATCAAGTTTTCATTCAATCAATGTCACATGGAGTGAGAGTGTGCATTAGTATTTGGAATCTTCAAGTTATTAAGGGACATTTCTTCAAAACTGCTGCTGTTAGAAGCTGTGATGCAAAGAACAAAAGTCCAAAAAAAAAAAAAAAATTGTGAAGTCTCCATGGTGCTGGACACTCCAGCCACTAGGCACTTGTGAGTCTGTATTAGAGGGATCCAATGGTGTGGCACACCAGAGCAGGTACCACCACGAGGTGTCTGATCACCAGGAGAGAAAGCTGGTCATTTATGTTTAGCCATTATTCATGTCATGAAAGGAGGACGTTTGTGTTGATACAGTTCTGAAATGCGTCAGTCTTACTGCTTAAGTATTCAGGGCTAAATCTGAACTTCAATAGGAGTTGAGTGAGTGAGCAGTGGATTGAACAAGTGAAGGCCTTTACCCTATCCCTTCACATGGTGTAGAATGGATATAAAACTAGAGGATTAAAGTTAAGCTTAAATTTGGTTAAAGAAATGTGTTGTAAAGAAAGGCCCTAACTAGCAACTAAGAGAAAGGCCTTGAAAGTAACGAGTTATAAGTAGGGAGGGTGGCAGGTGCACAAAGTAACTAATGAAATAAGGGAAGTTTCTAAAAAGAAGGTCTCTGACTGATAGCGATGACTGCAGATGGTTTTAAATAAGACAGATTCTCTGTCTTAAAATGAGCCAACGTGGATCTTCCCACCCCATATACCAGTGTTATCTCAAAAATTAGGGCCTATGTGAGCCCAGGTGCAACAGAAAAAAAAAATGTTTGTCAGAAAGGAGGAGGAGAGGAATAGCCTTGGAGAAAGGTGGTTGTAAATCTTATCTGGACTGAGACTGGAAATGAGGGTAAACGGTCTCAAATTTGTTTTTAGCTGACGTCAATAATTGGCAATGACATCTCTTGTTAAAGGGTATAAAAAAGTAAACTCTTAAAGGGTTCATTGCGAATACCTGCCTGACCACATCGGAGCCAACCAATATGGATTTAAGGTTTAGCCTGGTGTAGTATCTTGATCAAATGCTTATCAATATTTCGTTACTGTTTGGATGTAATAACTTATTTAGGCATGTTTACAGCAATTGTATAAATACCATTTGGCCTTTGGATTTAATAAAGGAATTTATGGTTAAATTAGCATTGTAGTAATACCCTGCATAAATCGTAACTCCAACACAAGGTAACTTCTAGGGGTAGGTGTGTTAGTTGAGATTTTCATGTAGGGGCATAAGACATGTGACTTGGAGACAGGTTCATTAGTATGGGAGGGGCACAGGAGACAGTCTATGAAGCATGAATTTCTATAGGGGAGAGGAACCACTGCAGATGGTAAATTGGCCGAGGAGAGACTGGTGGGGAAGAAGAGAGAGAGGTAGTGAAGAAAATCTGAATGATTGACCTTTCCCAGTGTTCAAGGGATCCAAATTCCTATTAGTAATTCCATATTGATACCTCGGACAATAGGAAGTTTCTTTATGGTAATAAGGTCTAGACAAGAGTAGCTGGCTAAGACTAAGAACTAAAGATGGGTCAAAACCAGAATGTTTTGTCTGAACCATCCTGCACTTTAGCAATTTTTAACGTGAGGGACCTGGTTATAAATAGGGCCCTACCAAATTCACAGTCCATTTTAGTCAATTTCATGGTCAGCGGATTTAAAAAGTCGTTAATGTCATGAGTTCAGCTATTTAAATCTGAAATTTCAGTGTTGGAATTGTAAGGGTCCTGACCCAAAAAGGATTGGGGGGTGGGGTTCCGCACGGTTATTGGGGTGGGGGGGGTTGCAGTACTGCTATCCTTACTTCTGCGCCGCTGCCTGCAGAGCTGGGCCCTCGTTAGCAGCCGCCACTCTCTGGCCACCCAGCTCTGAAGGCAGCAGCGCAGAAGTAAGGGTGGCATGGTATGGTTTTGCCATCCTTACGTCTGTGCTGCAGCTGGCAGGGTGCTGCCTTCAGACCTGGGCGCCCAGCCAACAGCCGCCGCTCTCTGACCACCCAGCTTTGAAGGCAGCGCAGAAGTAAGGGTACTCTGTTTTGGGTCAGGACCCCCCAACTTGAGAAACACCAGTCCTCCCCTGTGAAATCTTCATAGTATACGGTAAATGCACACAAAAGACCAGATTTCACAGTCCAAGACATGTTTTTCATAGCCATGAATTTGGTAGGACCCTAGTTATAAGCCGCTACTACCCACTCCCCTATTTTGCCTTATCTAATAAAAATTAACCTAGTTGTCTCTTAATTGAGGACTACTGACAATTGGAGTTCACCAGGTGGAAATGTAAATTTCCACTGTTTATTAACTTTAAGTACTAGTTTATTCAAATGGTGGTATTACCTGCTTTCCCCTGTCATTTATATTGGCTTTGTTGCGAGTGTTTATGGGGAGATGCATATCTTATCCCTACTGTAGCAGGTAATTAAGCTATACACTTTATTGCGGGGAACGTCCTGTTCTCAATGCGTTCCTCCCCACCATGTTCTGTACAATCAGAACAATGTTCTGTTCACCACAATAATCTGTACAAGATCCAAATCATTCCACATGGAAAGATGAAAGTTTCTCTTTAGAGTACTGGCTTTCTGAACCAATGGCACTTTACTAGGAAGCAAGTTATGGAGGGACACGGTAGCTCTTCACAAAGGAAGGGCAGAGTTTAAAATCTGATGTTGGCCAAAAGGGAAGCAAATGGCTCTCTCGCTTAGGCTGGCTTGAAAGCCATGTCTACTCCGAGATTTAGAATTTTGATAGCAGGGATGTGTCTGAGGGCATTTGAGTGAATCAGAGTTTAGCTTGCACACCTAGGTGAGACCTGATGCTAGTCTGTGCCAGCAGTCTCACTTTCATGAGAAAGTGTCAGGATTAATAAAAATCCACCGAGGGTTTGGGTTTTTTTTGGCAATATGTGGGAGGTAGAATTGGAGCAATCGTCTTTGTTTAATATCCTTAAGATGCAAGAAAAACCATCAGTGAGGAGTGTCTGACTGGAGAATTACAAAAGAAAAGTTGGATACTTTAATTATGACTAACCCCAGAGTAAGACATCTCAACAAAGCAGTTAGGATTTTGAGGTTCTGACAATCCCATTAACATTGCAGGAGACGACGAAAGTATTGCATTGTAGTAGTTTTAGGACAGCCTTACCTGTAATTCTGCCTATTGTTCCGTGTGCATAGTTACCAGCATATCCAGCAGCATGGGCACCAAGACTGTACCCAATTAAGTGGACGTTCTCAAACAGGAGGTTCTGCTTTTCCTGCAAGTGTAGAAATAATTAAGTTTGTTCATATTTTCAAGACAGTTGATAACTCCGATCTAGCAGAGGGACTCAAACTGGAAAGTTCAGGTCTACACATCCCCAGTGTAAAAGTGGTTTTGGATCATACCTCCAACTGTTATGTTTTCTCAAGACACTGGCAAGATGATTCAGTAGTTTGGAGACTAGTCAGTCCCTTCTGGTTTCTAGCCTTCAGTCACAGTAAAGGTATGCTTTGAAAAAATTATCTGGAGTGATGAGTCTGGGCTTCAGTGCATTCAGAGTTTTGCTTTGTAGCCCTACAGGTTTAGTAACTTAGTAGCAGCATTAGCAGTTTGGTTTGTTTTTTCCAGAAATTGTACTGATTTTTGGATGCCTAACTTGACATCTTGAGCCTGATTTTTCAGAGGTCTGAGCACCCAAATTCCAACTGAAGTCAATTAGTTCTGCAGGTACTCAGCACCAAGGGCACTGGAACATTTGTAGAAGTGGGGAGGGCCCACCGGCACTGGAACGCGGGGGGCCAGAGGGCCATGCCCGTCACTTTTTAACATGGGCATAGTTTGGGGAGGGCAGGGGGCAGCATTGCACCCCCCAAACAGCAAGCCTCGGGCAGGCGTGGAGAGGCACTGGCAGGGGCTGTGCTTTGTGGTGGGGATCAGCTCAGTTTGGAGGGCAATACTGCCCCCCGCCCCCTAAACTACACCCATGTTAAAAAATGCCCCCCTCCCCCTGTTCCAGCACTGTTGCTCAGCACCTCTGAACACATGCCCAATCTGGACATCCACAAATGGAGGCACTCAAATCACTGGTCACCGCTTGAACACTTGGGCCTTAGTTTTCATCAAGTGAAGGGTCTAAACTTTAAATTCAGTAAGCACTGTGTATCTGCTCTTGTCTGTAGCATTAGATAAGGTCATCCCATTGACCGGAACTCCAATCCTAATGCAAGCAGATGTATCTTCACTAAAGCAGGAACAGAATCGCTTAAGAGTTCCTCATGCTTACACAAGGTTTGAATTTGGCACATCTTGGTGCTTGACCGTGCCGCTGAACTGAGGACAAGAATTACACCACCATCTTTCACATTCTGGAAGTGCTAGAACGTTCTGTTCCCGTGTGCAAACTGAATGATATGGTACACTACAACACAGGGGCCATTATTACAAGTTTTACCTGTAACCAGTTGAGCACCCTTGCAACGGCCTTTCCAACCACCTTTGTGTTGTTCACAGCATCAGTATAGAGCTGATGGGCAAGTCCAAGCCAGTCTACCACCACCACATTAGCATCCTTCTCTCGCTCCTGAAGAGCGGCCACCAGGCTTTCCAGCCAGGTTTCAAACATGCCACTCATCTACAAGAGAGAATATATTAGTTCTTCCTGCTCATAGAAAGCTGGACACACACATGCCATTAGGTTAGCCTTATACGCTTTAAAATTTACATGGTCAACTTTTTACAGTTCCAGCTTTCGTTAGGCACCAGTGCTTGTATCCCGCACTTTGCTACTACCTCTATAAAAGGAAGTCTGCTTTTGAACAATGTCTCCACGCTTTCATTTAGAAAGTTTGATTTCTTTGGTCAGCTTCATGTGGCACAAATGTAAAATGAGAATAAAAGACACGGGCAGGTCAGTATGATTTTGCAGAGTTCTTATAAGTGCTAGCAACATTGCATCACTACCTCAAATTATGCCTTCAAGCATAAGGAGTAGGAGGTTGCACAGTACAGAACACAAAAAGTACAGTATCCTGTATATTCTACACCAGAGACGACTTGTGCCTCCGCATACTGGTGGGGGAAGGGCACAATCTAAAGGGGAGGACACATGACTGCCCCACATCTCCTCTGCCCAGTGACACCACCTTCCCCCCAGCCTGGGTCATGGAGCTCTCCCCGCCCCACGTTATTTGTGGGGGGAGGAAGGGCCTCTGTCCTTCTCTCCCTGCACCTCCTCACCCCACCCCCCGCACGTTTGGCTGCTCTCCCTGGCACAGAGCCTGGCTGGGAAGCAGCGATGGCTCACTCCCTGCCCGGGCTTGGCTGCCGGGGACAAGGGCCAAGCAAGCCAGAGCCCCTTTCCGCCCTGGCATGTTTCCGGCTCGCTCAGCTCTTGTCCCCGGCAGCCGAGCCTGGGCAAGGAGTGAGCCGCCACTGCCTCCAAGCCAGGCTCTCTCATGCAGAAGCAGCTCCCTTCCGCTTGCCACCTGGCTGCCGGGGAGAGCGTCTGAACATGTTGGGGGGAGCCCCTCTCCCTCCCCATCCTCAGAAGGCCAATCTGGGGGGGCACTTGCAGTGGCAGATTACAGCACAGGCCCAGGGTGCCCTGGCCAATTTGGAGGCCACGCAGGAGCGCTGGCACTTTCTTCCCCCCACAGCTCCTCTGCTTCCCCCTCCCCTCCCGAGGCCAGGCCAGGCCAGAAGAGGAGCCTATGGTAGAGAGTATATTCCTCCCTCTTCTGCTACTCCCCCCAGCTTGGAGCTGCCTGAGCCCCTCCCGCCATACAGAGATATCCCGAGCCGCTCATCCAAGGCCCCCTTGTCCCACTCGGCGGCTGGCCTGATCCTGCTGGTCACCCCCATTCTCGTAGCCCCTTTTTGGGGAAAAACTGGGCATTTGTCCCCTTTGGTCTTGCCAACTGGTGATCAGTTGGCAAGAGCAAAGGGGGAGGGACAAATGCCCAATTTTGCCAAAAAAGTTGGGACACCCAGGACCAAAACAAGACATATAGTCACCCTGGGCCAGGGGTCCCCAAACTTTTCCGGTCGTCCCCCTCCTCCCCGTCCATGGTCCATGCCCCTCTCCCCCGCCCCGAAGCTGAGGCCAGGAGCTGCGGTCAGGAGCTGGGAGTGAGGCCGCGGTCAGCAGCATGGCCAGAGGTCTGGCTGGGGCGCAGCCAGAAGCGGAGCCGCAGCTGGGAACGGAGCCATAGCTGGGGTTGGGGTGGGGCCAGAGTGGAGCTGGGGGCAGAGCAGGGCTGGGTGGCGCTCCCACCCCTCCCCTTTGGGGGCTGAGCCAAGCCCCACTGCGCCTCCCCCAGCCTCACTGTACCCCCCCGAATGTTCCTCTGTGACTGTCTAAGGGGACACACCCCACAGTTTGGGGGCCACCACCCTAGGCTGTGATAAGAGCTGCCCAGGGAGCCTGGGCTGCTGTGGGGAACCCAGAGCCCTCCATCTTCCCTGGGCAGGGGGCTGAGGTGCCTGGGAGCCCCCGGCCTGTGTCCCTGCCACCCATGGGAAGGTGAAAGGTCAAGGGCTCCCCATAATAGCCTGGGCTCCCTGGGCAGCTCTTACCCCGGCCCCAGCTTCCAGCCAGGCCGGGGGCGGGGCCTTGCGGGAAGGGAGTGAGCAGGGGACAGGACCCGTGGCAGGAAGGGGGAGGAAATGTGGAGGGGCCCAAATGTTCTTTGTGCCCAGGACCCCAATAAATCTTAATCTGCCTCTGACCCCCCACACACCCCTTCTAGGGGTCACCTCTGTTCTAGACACAGACACATGCATGGAAACTCAAGCATACCAAATAATATTGTTAGAGCCATTTGTGGTGCCCAGTTAAAGAGCACAAAGAAAACTAAGTAGTGCCTAGAGCTACACAGAATTCCCCATACTCACTGTCCATCCATGAATAATAAAGAAGGTTTTAGCTGTCAAATTGAATTTGCAGTCCTCTAAACATTTGTCTTGGCCTATGGAGAGAAAGCAGCCTTCGCCCCCTGGAACTGTGGAGGAGCGAAGATTAAACTTCACTTGTAGTTTTTGAGCCTGTGCAAGTTCTTTTTCTTTCTTCAGCAGCTCAGCAATAGTGTCATCTGGAGACAGATCAGCAGGGTGCATGGTTACTACTTTTTTGGTCTGATTCAACAAAGTAAGTGCAAAGTAGGGTTTGATTTTTTAAACACAGAGACGTAGGAGTATTTTAAGAGTTTGTTGGCTGCCCTTTTGGTATCAAATGAAGGCCGGGAGATGGGAAATCAGATTCTCCACTTCTTCAATTTGAAGAAGGGGAGGTGATTTTCTGGCTTACACAATACAGTACTTCTAAAGATACCTCTAAAAGATACCAGCTGGCATGTAGTTTCAGAGACAGCTGCATAGGGAGGATACCTCAACTTCCTTAAATGCCCTTGTCTACATCCTCTGCAAGTGATTCAAAGTCAGACACTACATCCCCCTATTTATCCTGCATCCCGGCTTCATGCCATGTTCTTCTAAAGTTTTGGAAAACAGGTTTCTCGGTAATATCCAAAGTTTTCTGAGGCCTGGGGCTTCTTTAATGGAAGATTGGGACTTCAGCCACTTTGCTGTAATTGAACTTCACCCAGGGTCTCCTACACAGTATGGCAAACTATCCTGATTACAGATTGGTGAGCTGCCCAGTCACTTCAGTCTGCTAGCCACAGTAGTTTGGTTTGGAATTCACAGACATTACAGGGGGGAGGGGAGGTGTCCAGAAGGATGCCATGGGGGGATACTGTGCTGTCCGTTTAATTAGTGTAAGTCAGTTATGCAGAGTAGATAATGTTGATTGGCTTTCAAGAGCATGGCCAAAATTTATTGACCTTCCAAAATCTAATTATCCATGGAAAATGCTACAGCCCTTATTAGCACAAAATCCCCACTGACTTTGATAGTAGTTCTGAGAAAGGGTTAGTTACAGAATTTGCCTTTCACCTTCCCATCTGAACTTGAAGTGGAGGCAGGGGGTGATTAACAGCTGGGTTTTTGTGGAGCAGCAAGTGCTATATTTGACACTGAATCAGTTTAATTTCATTTCAAAATTGGTGTCTAGTCTTACTGTAAGTGCAACTTTTATAAACGGAAAGGAAATCCAGCCCTCATGCCACTCCTGTGACTTCAGTGGAAGTACACCTGCTTTAGATCTCTATGCCTTTACTAGCATCTTACAGCTAACACGTAGGATCAAGCACACGTTAACATGAGATTAGGTGTGTCTTGATCACCTCAACATGCCATTTTCCTTGTCTCTGTCATGTTACAGAAAACAGCAGGACTCCGCAGCTCATGAGAACACGTGAGCAAAACTAGCTATGCAAATGTGTGTATGTGAGAATATCTAACAGGTTTCCTGCATCCAGGCTTCCAAAGAAAGAAGTGACAGTTAGTTAGGGGTGCTAGAGAATTATTGCTTATGCCTTAAAGCTTGTAGAGTGAATAAAATATTTCTAATGTTTAGGGGGAACTTTCATACATTCCTAGAGCATTAGCTCGTCTACCCGTTCAGCTGAGAAAGGCTACTTCTATTTCCTACCCCATGCCTACACTGTATGATGCATGTACCAGCTTTCTACACACTAGTCTTGTCAAATACTTCAAAAGAAATCACACAGCAAGTTTTCTCTTAAGATGTTTGCTATTACAGTAATAGAGCAACCTCTCCCAGCAGTTATCCCCTTAAATCTGAAACTTTAGTGCCTCGTATGTATCTATTAATCAAGACTGTTGTCTCAGGTGGAGAAATCCACCTGAACTAAACCATTATGTTAAACTAAATTTATATGAACTTTATTTTTACAATACCAGCATATTTAATAACCATACAAAAAAATATGAAAGTAGGTACTGTAACAACCAAAGGAGCATAGACAAGAATAAGTTAAAATCAATATGGAGTTATAAGTGGGGCACATAAATGACTGGAATCTGACTGGTTTCAGAGTAGCAGCCGTGTTACTCTGTAACCGCAAAAAGAACAGGAGTACTTGTGGCACCTTAGAGACTAACAAATATGCATATACTAACTATATGCATCGGAAGAAGTGGGCTGTAGCCCACGAAAGCTTATGCTCTAATAAATCTGTTAGTCTCTAAAGTGCCACAAGTACTCCTGTTCTTTTTGTGGACTCTGACTGTAGTTTTATGCCTAATCCATGCGTTAAGTCAATGAAACAACTGTTGCACCGATCCTTACACTAAATTCTGGTGTAAATTACCTTTCAGCAGTTCTTCCTTTGCAACCGGTGCGGAGTCCCTCGCGGCAATGCAATATACGATTCCAATGCACAGCAGGAAAGCAGAGCTTCTCATTGCTTAAACAAGTCAGGATCTCTTCTTTTTGTGTGTGTGTGTGGGGGGGGGTGTCTTTTCTCTTTCACTGCTGCTGGCCGTATTCCAATCAGAGCTGGGGTGACAGAGGCACAGCGCTTCTTAGCATCCCTCCCCTAGAAGAAGGAGAGAGAACGTAGCAAGTTAAAAAGGAGAGAGAGGAGAGAGAAAGAAAAGGAGAAAACGAGAAGAGCAACTGCAAGGCGCCTAGCGCTGCCGGTGAAGCGTTGCTCCTGCCAAGAGGAGGGCTGGGGGGTAGTTGTTAAAGTCGGGAATTGGGAGTCACCTGATCCATGGCCAGATGGGCTTGACTAATTTATTCATGACTGCGGGATCCGATTGGTCAGACCCTCCCCAGACGCGAGGCGGCAGCGCTCCAAATCTTCTGAATGAAGCCGGCCGCCCCCGGCGAGCGGCGGAACGAGTCAGGAGAGCGACTGGGGAGCCGCATGGCATTGGCGGCGGCTGACAGACTTGCAGCCACGCGGGGCCCGAGCTGCCCCGTGGTGTCCTGGGCCCGGGGGTGGCAGCGGGATCTTTCCTTTGCTCATAGGCTGGGGCGCATCACAGTTGTCCCCCCCTTCTCCTGTGTAACAGGACGCCTCCAGGGACTGCTCCTCCGCGTGTGGGAGGCGCTTGCTTTCCCCGCGGGGCTGAGGGAGCCCTTCTTTCCGCAGCTGCTCTGGGAAAGGAGGCTGGCGTGGGGAGAAGGAGACTCTATACTTATACATAGGGAGACTTGGGCGCTGCAGCCCAATGAGTGGCTTTGCGGGGTCCCAGAGTTGCTTGAGCCAGCCCTGGTGCTTTACTGCTTCCTCCCTGCCACAGTGCTGCTTTCTGACTCCCAGCAACACCCTTACCTCTCCCCCCATGCCACTGCCTTCTCCACCCAACCCCTTGCCTGCTTCTCTCCTCCCTCTCTCCCCCCCCCGACCCCCAGGGCAGCTACTTCCTGATCCATTGCCCCCATGTCTGTCTACATATGCCAAGCGCACCTGTCACCATGGGATCAGTCGGGGGTCCGGTTCTGCTCAATGTCTTCATCAATGATTTAATGGCATAGAGAGGACACTTATAAAGTTGGCGATTTATGCCAAGCTGGGAGGGGTTGCAAGTGCTTTGGAGGACAGGATTATCATTCAAAATGATCTGGACAAACTGGAGACATGGTCTGAAGAAAATAGGGTGAAATTCAGTAAGGACACATGCAAAGTACTCCACTTAGGAACAGTCAGTTGCACACACACTAAATGGGAAATGACTGCCTAGGAAGTAGTGCTGCGGAAAGGGAGCTGGGGGTCATAGCGGATCACAAGGTAAATATGAGACAGCGCAACAGTGTAACACTGTTGCAAAAAAAGCAAATGTCATTCTGGGATGTATTAGCAGGAGTGTTGTAAGCAAGGCATGAGAAGTAATTAATCTGTTCTACTCCACGCTGATTAGGCCTCAACTGTAGCATTCATGCTTTAGGGGATTTACTGCATTCTACATATTGGCAGAAAATTATACTATTAAAATGCTACCTGCAATATGTAGAATGCAGTAAATCCCCTAAAGCATGAATGTTAATTCATTGCTACATAGTTTGGTTCTTGTGAAGTCTTTCGTCATGTAGCTATTAGACTGCAGCTGTGAAGATGATCAGAACTGTTAACTGAGACCAACTGTAGCATTGTGTCCAGTGCTGGATGCCACATTTCAGGAAAGATGTGGCCAAATTGGTAAAAGTCCAGAGAAGAGCAACAAAAATGATTAAAGGTCTAGAAAACATGACCTGTGAGGGAAGATTGAAAAAAAATTGGGTTCGCTTAGTTCGGAGAAGAGAAGACTGAGAGGGGACATAACAGTTTTCAAGTACATAAAAGGTTGTTACAAGGAGGAGAGAGAAAAATTATTCTCCTTAACATCTGAGGATAGGACAAGAAGCAATGGGCTTAAATTGCAGCAAGGGAGCTTTAGCTGGTCCAAGACTGGAATTGCTCCAGAAGGAGGGGAATAACTGTATGTATGCAAGGTCTGAATGAACTCTCCCCTGACAGCTAATGATGAGCTGGGGAAGGGAAAATACCTCAGGACCAGACTGTATTTACATAAACACACCCACTCTGCCTAGGTATGAGCAGACAGGAGCTGTGTTGTTGGGTTACCCTGCCAGTGGGTCAGAGCAACGAGTGGGGTGGCGACACCAGAGCAAGTGCTCAGATGGAAGAGCGAGCCAGGTGCCTTCTCCCTTCCAACCCCCACAGCATGGGAGTTGAACTCCAGCAGATACAGCTCTGAACTCTGAGTCTTCGCTGACCAAGGACAACCACTGTGAGTGGGATGTGGTGGAGGGAGAATGTGGGGGCAGGTTAAAGGCCCTTTTGGTTGTTGGACTCAAGAACCTGAGGCAAAAGATGCTGCCCAACATACTCTGGGATGGGTGTTTTGCTCACGGTTTTGTGATTATGAATCCCGCTTGTGGCATTTTCCCTAATTAATGCTGGGTGACTTCCCTCCTTTCATTAAAAGTTTATTTTTCTACACTCAGACTCTGTGCTTGCAAGAGGGGAAGTATTGCCTCTCAGAGGCACCCAGAGGTGGTGAATAATTTCCCCAGGTTACTGAGTGGGGGCTTGAGCCAGTTCTGTATTGTATTGTTGAAAAGGAACCCCAAGATATTGAACCCGGCCCTGGTTGCTGCTGGCTCCACCTGGCTGAAGGGTTACACATGGATCCCACCACCATTCACTGCAGTTAGCTTTCCCACAGCAAAGACTATATGAGAATGGAGGGAAAGGAGGAGGAATAATTGCGGCAGAGTAATTCCTGGCTGCCTCAGTGGAAGATGGAATGTGGGCCTTGTGCTGGAGGGGCTAATTCTGAAGTTAGGAGCTTGGACACAGTATTAATGCATGGACCAAAAATACTATCTGCAGTGACCCCTCCCCTCAGTAACCTGAATGGGCTGGAGAAATGTCTACTCTCCTCATCTCAGCCCTGGCCTGAGAGGCGGGGATTGACCTATCTTCCATCTATAAACCCAGAGTAGAGCTCCCCACTGAAAAGACAGGAAGGGAGTTAAGTTTTGAGGTGGGGGGAGTGTATTCTACTGGGAAAACCAACACTGTTTATTTCCATGCCACCTTTCACACGGAATTGCCTCCCCTAGGCACTTTCCAAATCGTTACACTCTCGACATTTACAGGCACTTTCCAAACCGTTCCCTCTCGCCATTTAAAGCCCTTCCAGGAGATCTATTTTCTACTCCATGCTCTGCCACTGACTCGCTGTGTGTCCTGAGGCAAGGCCAGTTTGTCAAAAGTGGCCTCACATTTAGTGTGTCTCCATTTTTGGGTGCCCACCAATGACACACTTGATCTGATTTACACAGGTGCTGTACTCCGGTTGAAGTCACTCAGAGCTATAGGGGCTCAGCAATGCCCAGAATCAGGCCTTTAAGGTGTCTCAAGTAAGGCATCTGAAATCAGAAGCCACTTTTCAAAAATTTGGCCTTGCCACCTCTGTGCCTCAGTTTCCCCCTCTGTAAAATGGGGGTGACACTTGCCTTCCCTTTGTTAAACACTGTGAGGTCTATGAATAAACCATGCCACATAAGTGCTAAGTGAAAAGCGAGGGTCCTGTGAAATCACATCAAAAAGATCAAAGAACTTCAGAGGGTCCGAGTAATATATCTAGATTGAAATTTTTAATGGGAAATAAACAGCAACAATCTGTGTGAATGGGGCTGAAAGTGAACTCACAAGCTACTTCAAACTCTCACCAAGGAACTTCATTCATTAACACTAGATAAACTGTTCAATATCTCAGGCCTATTATTTGTATGACCACACCACGTAGGAACCCTAGTCATGGACCAGGTCCCATTGTGCTAGGTGCTGTACAAACACAGAACAAAACAGTCCCTTACCCAGCACTAGTGCATTTAGTTAGCCAGATAATGCATGTACATTTCCAAATTGATCTGCAAATTATTCTCTCTTATAACTATAAACCTGTCTCATTAACCTTACAGATTGGGCAAAAGTGGAACGCTGAGTCTGAATGGCCCCTTCTGAACTTTGGATCCAGGTCAGTATAAGAACTTCTTAGCTTGGGCCTAACTATATAATAGACAACCAGGAAAGCAGAGAAGAAATGTGGATTGGGTTCTGTACTGGGACTAACTCTCTGCAGGCCAAACCATCTTTAGGTGTTTTACTTTAGTCACAAACAAACAAGTCATTCTCTTGCGAGTATGATGGCTTTGGGCTACTTGGGGTTAGCAGGGTATTTATTATTGAAATTAATGGCACAACAATAGGAGTGGGAGGTATTCCAATAAAGACTTTTGATTTGCACACCAAAGATACAAATAAAACTGAATAGGAGTTTTATATTTTAATCTCCGATCAAAAATCCAGGGTATGGTAATGACCCAATACTAGGTTGTTAGGGTTCCTTTTCAATTCTCTTCCATGCATACCAATAAACAGAACCTCTTCCCATATATATTATCCACTCTCCCTCCCTCCCCCCCACACTTTATTTTCCTTTCTCTTCTCCAGTTGCAGAGGGAGTGGAATGAAGGATTTACAGCTTTTTTTTTTTTTTTTAAGGTTTAGTTATCAAATGCAATTTGGGCATCAGGATTTAATGGGATAGACTTTGGTTACCAGGTTCCCTTCCCAGCTCCCGCCACCTAATCTGGGTTTGAGAGGGATGGGAGCGGGGAAGAGAGAGGGGGAGACTAATGCTGGGGAATGAATGGAGCGATGTGGGGAAGGGACGGTTTTGACCGGCAGTAACCCTGGAGCACACAGGAGCTGGGAACAGGGAAAGGGCAGAGAAGGTGCATATGCTGGGCAGGGACACCGACCTGGCTAAAGGATCTGATGGGAGCTGTGGCAAATGGAGTGCTGTTGAGTGCACCCTATTGTTGGGATTCCCGCTGAAACCTCTTTCCACTCGATTTCCCAAGAACTCAGTTTGACTACACCTACCAGCATCCTGTGCAGACACTGACTCCATTCCACATTATATGATCTTGCACAGGGCACTTAGTGTATCTCCAAAGAAAGCACCACAGCACACACAGTGCACTGCTCCCTGCTTTATACAAAAGAACAACCGTCTCCTTTTCCAGCAGTTTTCCTTCTGACTCTTTTCCGGAGCGTCCTCCTCTCCAAACCAGCCAGGAGCTCTACTTCTCCTCCTGGGTTCAGAAAAGCAAAAGCCTTTCGCTAGCCCATGGGAAATGTTGTCTGTTACACATCTTGGGCCAGATTCAGATGTCAGGTTCAACACCATTGAAGTCCATGGGGCTAGTTGTGGAGTAAGAGTAGTCAATAAGGGTAAGGGCATTGTGATCTGACCCTTGTCATTAAGTTATACAGTCTAGTAGTTGACTGAGCACAAGTCAGGAGCCCTGGGTGGTTGCTAATTATTATTTGCACAGTGTCACTTGTGTGCTGGATGTTCTGTAGATCAGATGGAGATAAGGTCCCCCTGTGATAACTTCTATTGAACAAAATGTTCCATGTTTCCAGGACTATTACAATAAGAAAGGGAATTTCCAGTTTATCTGCATTGCTGTAGCAGCTGGAACCCCAGTCATGGACCAGGAACCCACTGTACACAGTACAAAGAGAAAGTCTCCACCCCAAAGAGGTTACAGTCTAAGTACAAGGCTAGCTTTGGTATTTATTTTTCTTAGCAGTAATGCAGGGGGCCTACAGGCCTGTATCCTGTAAGACATTGGCTTCAGCAGTTAGTATAATGCTTGAGGTCTAAGAACTTTGGCCCAATGGTCACCTGTGCATTTTGGGGAACTGGGAACAGAGTGCTTAAGGGAGAAGTTGGTACATAATTAGTCCAGGCAACCACAGGAATATTGAATTGATCTTAGGCTTGGATATTTTAGGGTAGAATCATTGGCAAATGCTTAACCACAAATTTGCCTTTGCAACAATTTTAACGTATATGGTAATAAGCTAAATTTATTATTATAGATTCATAGATTCTAGGACTGGAAGGGACCTCGAGAGGTTATTGAGTCCAGTCCCCTGCCCGCATGGCAGGACCAAATATTGTCTAGACCATCCCTGATAGACATTTATCTAACCTACTCTTAAATATCTCCAGAGATGGAGATTCCACAACCTCCCTAGGCAATTTATTCCAGTGTTTAACTACCCTGACAGTTAGGAACTTTTTCCTAATGTCCAACCTAGACCTCCCTTGCTGCAGTTTAGGCCCATTGCTTCTTGTTCTATCCTTAGAGGCTAAAGTGAACAAGTTTTCTCCCTCCTCCTTATGACACCCTTTTAGATACCTGAAAACTGCTATCATGTCCCCTCTCAGTCTTCTCTTTTCCAAACTAAACAAACCCAATTCTTTCAGCCTTCCTTCATAGGTGATGTTCTCAAGACCTTTAATCATTCTTGTTGCTCTTCTCTGGACCCTCTCCAATTTCTCCACATCTTTCTTGAAATGCGGTGCCCAGAACTGGACACAATACTTCAGCTGAGGCCTAACCAGCGCAGAGTAGAGCGGAAGAATGACTTCTCGTGTCTTGCTCACAACACACCTGTTAATACATCCCAGAATCACGTTTGCTTTTTTTGCAACAGCATCACACTGTTGACTCATATTTAGCTTGTGGTCCACTATAACCCCTAGATCCCTTTCTGCCGTACTCCTTCCTAGACAGTCTCTTCCCATTCTGTATGTGTGAAACTGATTGTTCCTTCCTAAGTGGAGCACTTTGCATTTGTCTTTGTTAAACTTCATCCTGTTTACCTCAGACCATTTCTCCAATTTGTCCAGATCATTTTGAATTATGACCCTGTCCTCCAAAGCAGTTGCAATCCCTCCCAGTTTGGTATCATCTGCAAACTTAATAAGCGTACTTTCTATGCCAATATATAAGTCGTTAATGAGGATATTGAACAGATCCGGTCCCAAAACAGACCCCTGCGGAACCCCACTTGTTATGCCTTTCCAACAGGATAACCTATAGGATAAGGGCACCCCAACATTAGTAGGGTGAGGAAATACAAATAAGGCAGAGGGGAGAAACCCCTATTGAATATGCATTAGGCATAGTGGTATCAGCGTAACATATTATGAAAGTTGTATCTCAGCCTGTGCGTTTGGGGAGAGAGAGATGAAGCTGTTGTTGGGAGGTGCCATGATGATGGCCATTGGCAATGGTGAAGAGGGAGATGATGGTGATGAGGAAGATAATGACTAACATTTCAGGTTCTTATAAACATTAATATACTCACACCATCCTATGCAGATGGACATTCTGTACTATTTCTATCTACCTTGCTGGGCTAGAGTGTTGGTGACTTTGTGAAGTGCATTAATAAAACTATTACAAATACAGAAGGGTTTTCCTAACTGTGAGTATTGCAACCATGCACATCAGGGTTCCCAAATGAGCAGTAATGTTAATAATACTGGGCCTGTCCTTGGGACAAAAACCTATTAAACCTCAGGGTGTTCACTGGAAATTCTTAAGGAATCAATATAACACATACACCAGCCATCGATCAGGCAACAACATCTAGTTTGCTCCTGTAACTGTCCCGGCCGATGACAGCAGGAGCAATATCACACACGTTGATTTATCATCACACAGTTCTGTGCCTATTCAGGCCAATATTATTTCTTGTATTATAACATGCAGCCCAATGTTCTGTCATGAAGCAGAATATATCCCAGTATTTCCTATCAGTGGAGGAGAAGTTGCCAATGCAGATGCATTGGCGAGTGATTTTTTTAAAAACTCTATTGCTTTAAGGGGTATCTCTTCCTGGTGCTAACTGTGGAGTAAAGAAAGCTGATAATGCTCCTTTGTGCTGTCCCTGTGTCTGGTTCTGTGATGCTGTCCTGAATCTGTGCTCCTCCTTCTGCCTGCCTTTGATGAGTGTGTCATTGTGTGTGTGTGTCATGAGTGTGTCACTGGACTATAAGGTATAAGGACTATAAGATAGAAAGCTGGCTAGATCGTCGGGCAGCTCAACGGGTAGTGATCAACAGCTCAATTTCTAGTTGGCAGCCGATATCAAGCGGAGTGCTGCAGTGGTTGGTCCTGGGGCCAGTTTTGTTCAACATCTTCATTAATGATCTGAATGATGGGACAGATTGCACCCTCAGCAAGTTTGTGGATGACACTAAGCTGTGGGGAGAGGTAGATATGCTATAGCAGAGGTGGGCAAACTATGGGCCACATCCGGCCCATGGGACCATCCTGCCTGGCCCTTGAGCTCCTAGCTGGGGAGGCTAGTCCTCAGACCCGCCTCTGGATAGAGGTCAGGGGGGCAGTCAGGGGACAGGGAGCAGGAGGGTTGGATAGGGGGGAGGTTCCGGGGGGGCGGTTAGGGGGGGGGGGGGCCAAGCTGTTTGGGGAGGCACAGCCTTCCTTACCCGGCCCTCCATATAGTTTTGCACCCTGACATAGCCCTCGGGCCAAAAAGTTTGCCCACCCCTGTGCTATAGGGTAGGAATAGGGTCCTGAGTGATCTAGACAAAATGGAGGATTGGGCCAAAAGAAATCTGATGAGGTACAAGTGCAGAGAACTGCACTTAGGATGGAAGAATCCCATGCACTACTACATGCACTACTACAGGCTAGGGGCCGACTGGCTAAACGACAATTCTGCAGAAAAGGACCTGGGGATTGCAGTGGACGAGAAGCTGGATATGAGTCAACAGCGAGCCCTTGTTGCTAAGAAGGCAAACAGCATATTGTGCTGCATTAGTAGGAGCATTGCCAGCAGATCGAGGGAAGTGATTATTCCCCTCAATTCGGCACTGGTGAGGCCACATCTGGAGTGACTTATGAGGAGAGGCTGAAGGAACTGGGATTGTTTAGTCTGCAGAAGAGAAGAGTGAGGGGGGATTTGATAGCAGCCTTCAACTACCTGAAAGGGGGTTTCAAAGAGGATGGAGCTCGGCTGTTCTCAGTGGTGGCAGATGACAGAACAAGAAGCAGTGGTCTCAAGTTGAAGTGGGGGAGGTCTAGGTTGGATATTAGGAAACACTATTTCACTAGGAGGGTGATGAAGCACTGAAATGGGTTACCTAGAGAGGTGGTGGAATCTCCATCCTTAGAAGTTTTTAAGGCCCGGCTTGACAAAGCCCTGGCTGGGATGATTTAGTTGGGGTTGGTCCTGCTTTGAGCAGGGGGCTGGACTAGATGACCTCCTGAGATCTCTTCCAACCCTAACCTTCTATGATTGTGCAAAATGGAGAGAGGTGTATGAAATGAAGGTAGAGTTGTAGGACTGGACCCAGCAGGACTGAACCAGCATTACCCACCCATCTTTTCTGATAAAAACTGCATTTTGGGACAGAGTGTGCCCCTAATAGTTAGAAATACAAAACATTTGAGCACAGCCAACCCGGGGATGAGATTTGAGCATTGGTTGGTGGTTTTCTTTCTTTTGTTTTTTTGGCAGGGAAAGGAGAGTTTGTTTTTTGGTGAATGGAGGGGAGGAAGAGTACAGAAAGACCAAGGACAAAGGAATAGGGCAAGGAGGCTAGACTGAGATTAAGACTATGTCTACACTACAGACTTTATGCAGCTGCACCACTGTAAGTTCTCTTTGTAGCCGCTCTATGCCAATGGGAGAGAGCTCTCCCACTGGCATAACTAAGTCACCCCCAATGAGTGGTGGTAGCTCTGTTGATGAAGAGCATCTCCCATTGACATAGTGCTGTGCACACTGGTGCTTTTGCCAGTTAAACTTATGTCGGTCAGGCGTGTGTTTTTTCACACCCCTGACAGACAAATGTTTTGCCAACAAAAATGCTAGTGTAGACAAAGCTTTAAGGGGGAAATGTATGAGTGGAGTAAAGGAAAGGAACCCAGAAAATTCTGCATAATTGGCAGGTGACCCTAATCTCATTGTTTCCCTTTGCTCACACATACAGAGTAGATTCATGACCAAAGAGCAGAATGTAGAGATGGAAAAAGCGTCTAAGATCCTTCATACCAGTGGTTCTCATCCAGGGGTATGGAGAGGTCTTCCAAGGGGTACATCTGCTCATCTAGGTATTTGCCTAGTTTTATAACCGGCTACATAAAAAGCATTAATGAAGTCAATACAAACTAAAATTTCATATAGACAAATGAGAAAGTAAGCAATTTTTCAGTAATAATGTGCTGTGACACTTTTCTATTTTTATGTCTGATATTGTAAGCAAATAGTTTTAAGTGAGGTGAAACTTGGGGTATGGAAGATCTATCATACTCCTGAAAGGGGTACAGTAGTCTGGGAAGGTTGAGAACCACTGCTTCAGACCATTTCCACTGCCAAGGCAGGATTGTTCTCTGCTTAATATTTTCAAGTGATTTCCATAGTCAACACCTGCCTACCTCCAGCCAGTTAACCTTCCCGGGTCTAGCTCTGATTACTTCCAGCAACTGGGATTCTACCACTTTTTTCACAGGGCTGGCCCACGGTCTAGGTCACCTTTGGAATCTCACCACCAATGAAATTAGGGCAGGCTTTTCCATTAGGTCACCTAGTTACCTCTCAGGGCAGGATCATTCCCTACAGCTCCCATTCTTATGACTTGTCCAGTTCAGTTTTACGTGTCTCAGGCAATAGGGCTTCCACTCTGGATGCTTTCACTAGCTCAGGACTTGTCTGCACTGAGGATTTGCCCTGGTCACAGCCACCGGTAGCTGGCCACCAGCATACCTCTATAAATCCATATTTGCACTGATGTGTGTGGTTTGCCCCAGCTTCTAGCAGGGTTAAGCTACACTCGTGTCAGTCATGGCATTGGCTGTGTATACTAGGGGTTTGCACGGGGGCAGTTACACTAGCAGCTGTGGCTGGAAATCCCGGCGTAAACGAGGCCTCAATTCCATCCCATTTATTTCAAAGCCATTCCTCTGTGAACCACCCTAAACACATTTCTTCTCTCCTCCCCCCCACCCGCATAGTGATTCCTTTCGAACACTGAATGGCTATGAGGACAACGCTTCGGTTCCTTCATGTTCTTTGATAAACAAGTCTTTTTGCTTACAGAATAAGCTAATGGCCTGGAGGTTTGGTGATGCCAGGCCACAATCTTCCATGGCATTGTCCTCTCTTGAAGGCCCAGTCTGATCTCTGCAAAGTTGTCTTTGCTGAAGGTAACCCCCCCTTCCACCTCATATTTCTTCTAATCTGTTTTTTATGCAGTATCATTCAGGTTCAATATCCCCACTGATATTTAGATGCAGTAAAAGTGATCAAGGAGGATAAATTGCAGCTAGATGGCCAGCTTAACTGTCTGGCCACTAAGTGTTCTGTTAGCCGCAAATTTACTTTACCACAGCATGTAATCCTTAAATGAATGCCTCTAATTGTGAATAGATATTTACAACAGACCCTGCCAGGGATCTGAAAACCTGCAATGGGCCTCATGTCCACCACTAAATCCCCTGGCATCTGTTCGCGTGTTCTTATCAAGCACATGCTCCCCTGGTGCAATGTTCAGGCCCACTGTAGCCCTAAGAGCTGCAGTCTAAAGAGTAAATCCATGCATTCCTGGAAAATGTTAAGTCCCATTCATGTTGTCAGGCAGTGAGGAGAGTTACAGGGTGTACCTGCCTCCAGGCATCTCTGTCAGCAGTGAGATTTTCAGAATGGTTTGAACTGAATCCATCCCCTCTCCCCCGTGGCAGGTCCCTATTCTGTGGTGGGCTGACCCTTAACCAAAGAGAGGCTCTTTGCCTGTGACCTCTCCCTGCTCCTGCTGGCCTTCTTAACCAGTGCCAGCCAAGCTAGATCCTTATTTTTAGTTGCTTTCTCCCCGAGACCTCTGACTTGCCTTAATGTTCAGATTGCTCTTGACTCACACAGTGTTCTTCCAAAGCGTCTCAGGTAAGAGTTTCCTCTTTCTAGCTACTGGGTTTCCAGACAGGTGTCTGCTTGCTATTGCTCCTCTCCAACACCTAGGGTGACCAGATGTCCCGATTTTACAGGGGCAGTCCTGTTTTTTGGGTCTTTTTCTTATATAGCCTCCTATTACCCCCTTCCCCCATCTGGATTTTTCACATTTGCTGTCTGGTCACCCTACCAACACCTGTTCTTTGTCTCAAAGACCCCCGGTACTGACTTGGTCCTTGCAGTAGCCCTCACCCTTTGAAGGTGTGGGGGAGAGGGATGAATAGTCAATGGTGTTTTTCTGGCTTCACTTTTCTCCTCACCCAGTAACAGGGACAAGATTTTTTTTTTTAAAGAATAATATTTCTTCTCCTTCCCTGTTTTCTAAATGCACCAGCTGACTTTCCCATCCCTGCTACTTATCTAAGTATGTTTATAGCTCCCTTGAACTAGACTGGACCTCTCACTCTCTTCTTCCAGATCTCTGGGGATGATTTGCCCAGTCCCTGAGGAGAATGTGTGTGAATGCCAAAGTAACCTTTGGGTGGGGGAGAGTTTACTTCACTGCCCTTCTCCAGGGCCTAAAAAAACCCAACTCCCACAGAAAAGCACACGGAGACCCACAATTCAGTCACTGGGGATTTTCAGCAAGGATTGCACAGGGTCAGCCTCCCATAATCAAGTCCAAAAAGAACAAAATAAATGTACTTAATTATTAAATACCAACTTTATCAAATCGTGTCATGATAAAGAAACATCATAACTTAATTTCTATAACATAACATGGGTACTTTATAATCCACATATATTACCTTCAGCGATACATAAACATAAATAAAGAACACAACATTAAATCTAAACAGGTCAGTCCACAGAGAAATACAGTGAGAAGTAACTGAGTTCCCAAAATCTTAGATTGAGTTCACCTGAGTCTCAGTTACAGTCTTTGATCATCAAAATCTATACAGGGTGCTGGTCAGAAGCACTGCAACAGTAACTTCCCTCCACTTGCTCACAGACATCTTCAGCTGGAATCCATGCAGACTCTTCCTCCTCCTCCGCTGAAATCACTCTGTCAGCTAGTTAGCTAACTAATTAGCCAATTACTCAGTTTAAATATATAGATTTTTTTTTTAAATCCTGTAACAAGAAAAATAGCAAAATATAAATGACTCTTTCCACATCATCACATCTTAAATAAGAGAAGAGTTGGTGAATCATACTGGTTGAGACCATTTAACTAAAACGGTTTGGCTAAAAGCAAGCAACATTCCAAGTGTACAATTAAAATTAAATACAATAAATGAGTTTTCCCTCCCAATTTCCTCTTTCCATAACTAACAGTGCCAGGGCTTCCTCGTTGGAGAGTTAACAACATCACTAAACTGCTTCAAAATGCTTCAGAGTTAGGGAAAACGGCCTGCTTTCTGCTCCTCTGGTTCAGCTTCTCCTAACCCACGCAGGGCACATGGCCTTTTGTGCTCTCATGGAGTCTGAGTCCAGCTGCCTGGAACCTATTGAGCATACCCAGAACTGCCACACCCAATCCAGAAAGTTCTGAGTGTGAAGTGCTAATTGTACATCAGCCTAGCACGGTGGTTTTCAATTTGTGCTCTGCGGATCCCTGGAGTTCTGCAGATTATGTCTAAGGCGTCTGTGAAAGGTGACTATGAAAATAGTTTCAGCTCCCAGAAAAGGCATTCTGTTTTTCCTGATCAATCAAAGTATGTGAATATCCCCACCTACTGGTCAAAACCCAGAAGTGTTCTCGTTACCATAGCAGCCCACAATTTAGTGCCCTTTCTCATGCTGCATCAAATGCCATACCCAGCACATGCAACATTGGTAGCTGAATTCTGTTCACTCAGTTTTCAGTCTAAGGCTTCTATGGTAAGGGTCCATGGACCAGAGGTTGAATTTCCAAAGGGATCCGCACCTCCATTTGAAATTTTCTGTAAATGGAAAATGTTGCTAGGCCAGTGGTTATCAGCCATCACTCAGGGCAGGTCTACACTACAGCCAGGATCGACGCTCTGAGATCAATCCACTGGCGGTCGATTTAGCGGGTCTAGTGAATACCCGCCAAATCGACAGCAGATTGCTCTCCAGTTGACCCCTGTACTCTACCCCCAACGAGAAGAGTAAGGTAAGTCGATGGGAGATTTTTCTCCTGTTGACCCCCCATGGTGTAGACCCCGCAGTAACTCGACCTAAGGTACGTCGACTCCAGCTACGTTATTCACATAGCTGGAGTTGCGTAGCGTAGGTTGACTTACCACGGTAGTGTAGACATAGCCTTAGACACTACTCATTCCCATTCCTCCTTCTCTATAGAGCTCTTAAAGAGATATCTACCATTAGGCACATGGGTTACACCAACAAAATGAACATTCAGATTGAGGCTCAAAATAGACTGCAGTACATTGTTCAAATGAGCATCCACTTGCCCTGGTTTTGTGACTGTATATGTGGCTATCAGACATATCATTTGATGACGGGGTACATTTCTTAAGAGGATGACATGAATTCCATGGAGTATGGAAAGGTGGAATTAAATAGAGATAGAGGATTTATAAAACCTGCTATTCCTGTCTGCATCCTCAGGTTTTGTAATAGGCTCAGACAGTCCACACTGAGCTCTGCTACTCGGTGATGTCACTAAGAGCTGAAATCACAAAAGACCTGGGTTAAGTGGTGGAACATTGAACGTGGCATCGCAGAAGGGGCAGTGAGTGTCCGACAGCGGCAGCATGCCACCAGTGGCAGCAGAAAAAGCAGCGGAGGCTGCAACAACCACCAGTTGCAGAGGCGCACAGCAACCACAGACATTGCTCGATGTCTCGCTCCCCTGACTGGACCTTTCCCCCTGTGAACCCTGGATCTTCGCTAACCAAGGACTGCCAGTGACAAGTGGGGTGCAGCGGAGGGAGAGGGGAGTGATGTGTTAAAGGGACATTCATTCGTTGGATTTTCCCATCGCAAGGTGAGAAACTAGGCAAAGGGCACTGTCCAACGCACTGTGGGATTGGGTTTTTCTTATGGTTACATACTTTTGAATGTGGTTGTGGTGTTTTCCAAACTAATGCTTGGTTCCTTTTCCCTTTTATTAAAAGTTCTCTTTTTGTCACCACAGACTCTGTGCTTGCAAGTGGGGAAATATTGCCTCTTATAGGTGCGGGGGTGGGGTCAAGTGTTCCCAGATTACTGGGTGGGGGCTCGAGCTGGTTCTATTTTTAATTGTTAAGAGGAACCCCTAGATATTGAACCTGGCCCTTGTTGCTGGCAGAAGGGTTACACTGAATTACTACATTCCCTGTCACGCATCTTAGTGGATATGTGTTGATATTTTAAACTACAAATGAACTTAACACGGTGTCTTCTATTTCAATAAGAGCAAGACAGAGAGGTATAAATTCAGCTCTTGGAAATACACAGTACAAGGCTGTACTACATACCAGCTCCTCTCTTAAATTACTATCTTGTTCTTCTGATTTCCAACTTTCCTTTGATGTATATAAAATATGTCTTTAATTGTTAGAGTTGCAAAGAGAATCTCAGAAATGTGAACCAAGGATAAACTAATGCAGAGACGTCTACTGGAGCCTGCAGATAGCCTGGAACAATACCTCTGAGAGGTATGAACTCTCCCATTCTTCTCAGGTCTTAACTCAGACATTAGTTTACAAAGGTGACATTTTAAATTATTTCATTTCTCACGGTTTTGCACAATTTGCTCCGACTCTCATTTTGTTGCCGCAAGTAGGTGGTATTTAGGAGAAACCATCATTTCCCTCCTCACCCCAAGTTAACATGGAGCCTGACAGAGCCCAGTATGGACACCTTCAGCCTCACTGAAGATGAGCCAGTGACATTCAGAGAACGGGCATTATCATATCTTAAGCATCTGCCTAATATACTGTGAGCGGCATCTCATGCTAACAACTCATTTGGGCGGAGCTTAGAAGAGCCTTGCCACCTTTCCCCTCTCCCCAGCCTGACCCCTGGATGTACAATCAAAAGTTAATATAAACAAATCTACACACTAATTGTGTGTGAAATGTGAAGAACCTCTTGTTGTGTGCAGGAAGAAAAGGATCAGGATGGATCTGAAAATGGTACCCCAGCATAGAACTCTTGTTTACACTCTGGCTATTTACCATTTATTGCTTAACTTTTATCCTCTTAATTACTCACTCCCTTTAGCAGCTGCTTGTGTGTGAAGAAAATATGGATATTATTAAAATGAGCAAGTTTACTATAAGGAACTAGGGTATGTATTATTAATTATTTATTTGTGTTTCCCCGATGAAATGCTAGATGCTTGCCAGACATTCAAGAAGGCTCAGTCCGTGCCCCAAGAAGCTCACAGACTAAGGACAGGCAGGCAGACAAGTAGATAGAGATCAGGGTAGGGGAGCAATGAAAGAAATTTTCTATACAAATCAGTTACAGGCAGCACAGCAGAAGTGGGTTCTTAAGAAGTTAAAAGCAGGAGAGAATAGGGGCCTGGTGGATGAGTTCAGAGAAATCATAGCGTTCAATTCCCAGAGGCCCACTGGGTCACCTTGTGCATGGCACTTCACCTCCTTGTGTCTGTTTCCACATCTGTAAACCGGGGATAATGATACTGACCTCCTTTGTAAAGCACTTTGAGATCTACTGATGAAAAGTGCTATTTGAGAGCTAGGTATTATTGTTATTTATTATTCTAATAAGTATTCTAATGTTATTTATTATTCTAATGTGGGGTCATGTGGAAGGAAGCATAGATGGACTATAAGGTGGATTGAAAGCTGGCTAGATTGTCAGGCTCAATAGGTAGTGATCAACGGCTCGATGTCTAGGTGGCAGCCTGTATCAAGCAGAGTGCCCCAGGGGTCGGTCCTGGGTCCGGTTTTGTTCAACATCTTTATTAATGATCTGGATGATGGGATTAATTGCACCCTCAGCAAGTTTGCAGATGACATTAAACTGCAGGGAGGGGTAGATACGCTGGAGGATAGGGATACGGTCCAGAGTGACCTAGACAAATTGGAGGATTGGGCCAAAAGAAATCTGATGAGGTTCAACAAGGACAAGTGCAGAGTCCTGCACTTAGGAAGGAAGAATCCCATGCACCGCTATAGGCTGGGGATCGACTGGCTAAGCAGCAGTTCTGCAGAAAAGGACCTGGGGATTACAGTGGACGAGAAGCTGGATATGAGTTAACAGTGTGCCCTTGTTGCCAAGAAGGCCAACGGCATATTGGGCTGTATTAGTAGGAGCATTGCCAGATCGAGGGAAGTGATTATTCCTCTATTCGGCACTGGTGAGGCCACACCTGGAGTATTGCATCCAGTTTTGGTCCCCCCACTACAGAAGGGATGTGGACAAATTGGAGAGAGTCCAGCAGAGAGCAACGAAAATTATTAGGGAGCTGGGGCACAAGACTTATGAGGAGAGGCTGAGGGAACTGGGGTTATTTAGTCTGCAGAAGAGAAGAGTGAGGTGGGATTTGATAGCAGTCTTCAACTACCTGCAGCGGGGTTCCAAAGACGATGGAGCTTGGCTGTTCTCAGTGGTGGCAGATGAGAGAACAAGGAGCAATGGTCTCAAGTTGCAGTGGGGGAGGTCTAGGTTAGATATTAGGAAACACTATTTCATTAGGAGGGTGGTGAAGCACTGCAATGGATTACCTAGGGAGGTGGTGGAATCTCCATCCTTAGAGGTTTTTAAGGCCCAGCTTGACAAAGCCCTGGCTGGGATGATTTAGTTGGGGTTGGTCCTGTCTGTCTGTCTTTCAAGCAGAGCAGAGGGGCTGGAGAAGGGGAAGGAGGGAACGATGTGAAAGTCATCCAAGGAGGACAAGTAAACAAGGATAGATGATTTGAAGGAGGTGACTAGTTGTTGATATTTCATGCAACAGCAGATGGGGAGCCAGCGGTGGCTGGGATTCAAAAAGGGGAGTAACATGATCAAATCAATAAGCAAATAAAATAACTTTAGAGCTGCATTTTGTGTAGACTGAAGTGTGGACTGAGGTGTGTGTGTTTTGGAGAAAAGAATGTGGCAGCAGTCAGGGCAGGCTACAATGCGGGCCCAGACAAGGGATTTGGCTGTGGGAATGGAAAGAAAACACAAATCTTGGAGATGTTGCAGAGAAAGAAATAGCTGAACTTGGACATGGCATGGATGGGGCCGGGGAAAGAGATAACCTCCAGCTGCCAGCCTGAATGACAGGAAGAAAGGGTAATGTCCACAATGATGAAGAAGAGGGGAAGTGGAGAAGGCTTTCAGAGGGAAGGTCAGGAGTTTGGTTATGTGCATGCTCAGTTTAATCTGACAGTAGGAGGAGACCACTGAGCCAGAGAGTGAATGACTCCGTAGCCCACTGGTTAGGGAGGTGAGAGACCCGGGTCCAGTCACTCTACTCCAACCACTCTTTCATTATTTATTCACAGTGGAACAGCTTCAAGAGGAGAGACTGAGGGAGACCCACATCAGCATATCCCATAAATTAGTGATCAGAGTACTGTCTTTTAAATCCTTTCTCTCCTTCTGGCAGAGAGGGGAATTGAACCTGGGTCTCCCACCTCCCAGGTGAGTGTTCTAACCAGGGGCTAAAAGTTATAAGGCTGGTGCTGGTGGCACCACCATTGTGTATGTGGAGCAAGGCAGGCACCTAACTCATTACTGCACCTAAACTGCCTGACTCCAGGCCTGGGTTCCCATTTGTGAATTGCTAAGCACAGATGGGCTACCAGGAGGTGCCTGACTTAGGCATCTCCATGAGAGGGGCAGGAGCAGGGCTCAGCACATACCCCCGTTGGCTGGCTTAGGTGGCTCCCTGCTTTGTGTGCTGGCTTTTGTGGATCGCATTCTAAGGTGCCTATCACTGCCATTCATTGTGCACGGAGCCTCATCACTTAGCTCAGGCTTTGTGGCTTGCACTGGTGTTTCTGTGATTTTTCTAGACACCTAAAACGTAGGGTCAGCGTTGCAACACCTAAGGCCCCTTGTGGTTATAGGCCCATGTAAGTCCCTGATATGTAACTTTTATCTACAGCTCTCAAATTGCATTATAGCCTTAATTAAGTAAATTTTCCAGCATTCCTAGAAATTAGCATTGTCCACATTTTACAGAAGAGGAAATTGAGACACTGGGAGATCCAGGTTACATTTTCAAAAGTTGCTTCTGAGCTTTGAATGACTCTCACATTTTTCAGAGCTCAACATAAGACACTTAAAGGCTGATTTTCAAAGGAGCTGAATACCTCTTTTTTGGTTGTTTTTGTTTGCTTATCTGTAGGTATGTCCTGTTTACAAAGAAATGTGATTCCAGATATCTTGACAACAAGCTGTTAGGACCTGCCTACGGCAATCTTGTCTGGAACTACCATCCCCTTGATCCAACTGTTAGATATGTGTACAGCTCTATTGTACCAAATATGTATACATGATTTACAATTTAATACCCTGAGAGAGTCACAAAAGTCTAGTTATAAATCCTCATTTGAGATCACTTATGTGACCTGCGAAAAGTCATTGAGGCTGAAATTTAAAAAAATGCCCACTAATTTGGGAGCCTCCATTTTAAAAAGTCCAATTAGGACCTGCCAGTCAAAGGTGTAGAGCAACCTGAGCTCCAGTTGAAGCTGATGGACGATGGAGGTGCTCAGTACCTCTGAGAAACTGGATAATAGGTATTTCAAACTGGACCCCCAAATATTTAAGTGCCAGAAGTTAGTGGGAGTTTCTGAAAATATGGGCAGCTGCCTCAATTTCCTCATCCATAGAATGAGGATGATAATAATCCCCCACTGTGAGGATTAATTCATCAGCACTTGCAAATTACTTTGAGATCCTGCAGAGAAACTGTGCTTAGATGCCAAGGTACAAGGCACCTTATAAAGATAGGTGGATGAAATGCACTCTAGAAGGCCACATCATCACTATTAACATACAGCCATTCACCTTTCTCTTCTTTTATTCTGAAGCTTTTAATTTATTTATTATCACTTGCAATTTATAAAAGAAATTGTTCCCGAAAAATTATTATCCTTGGTCCATCTCTCAGATTGGTTTATTTATCCTGTTGAAACACTTTCCTGTTCTGTTTTTATTCTCATCCGAATCTGCCACCTAGCTGCTGCTCTCTGATTTGCTCCTTATTCTTTTCTCACTCTTAAAGTTTAGTTGTTTCCTACTGTAACTAGAAGTGGTCTTGATAGGGTGACCAGATAGCAAGTGTAAAAAATCGGGACGGGGGTGGAGGGTAATAGGTGCCTATATAAGAAAAAGCCCCCAAAATCGGGACTGTCCCTATAAAATCAGGACATCTGGTCACTCTAGGTCTTGAGCCAGTAGTTAATAACACTAGATTGAATTCAGAGTAGAAGCCGTGTTAGTCTGCATCCGAAGAAGTGGGCTGTAGTCCACGAAAGCTTATGCTCTAATAAATTTGTTAGTCTCTAAGGTGCCACAAGTACTCCTGTTCTTTTTACTAGATTGAATGTGGCATTGCTACCAGGCATATGCAAACAAAACACAAGGCATCGTGCATGTCTTCAACACATGACTGAGAATCTACCATGGTTATTTCTGATTTCGTTCATTAAGACGTTTGGCACACAAGTGTGTTGCACACTGAGATGTAAACAGCTGCTATATCTTAATTGACCGGTAGGGTTTAAGTATTCCTTGTAGTTAAGGAAGACATCTCTTTCTTAGTACAAACAAGTCTGTCAGGAGCTAGTCTCCACACAAGCTATGACCTCTCCAAAATACTGCTATTGCAAGATAGCTTCTGATTTCCATACATATATTCCTGTATACATGGTGTCTATGCGTACACCAGGCATGTTGCTTCCTAAAAGTCAGGTAGGCTGTCCCAAATTATTCACATTCAGTATGCATCCCACCAAAATTACTGGAGCAAATTTGTTTTAAATTGAAACTCTCGTTTGTGCATTCTGTCATCTACTGTGTTTTATTTACATATAGGGTCACAGCCTAAACTTTAGACATACATAATGTTATGTAGCACTCCAGTATCTAGCAAACTTTACTTGCACTTTTTGTTCCATGGTATAAAATGATTTATATAAAAGTCACAGTGGTGCAGTATACAGCTGTTGTCCGACAGTCTGCAAAACACACCAGTCTAACCTGCAAATGATGTGTAGATCAGTAATTCTCAACCACGGGTCTGGGGCCCCCTATGGGGCCACAAGCAGGTCTCAGGAGGGCCTGTAAGCAGGACCAGCATTAGACTTGCTGGGTCCCAGGGCAGAAAGCCGAAGCCCCACTGCCTGGGGCTGAAGCCCATGTCCCTGAGCCCCGCCCCCGGGGCTGATGCTGAAACCTTAGCAATGTAGCTTCATGGGGGCCCCTGTGGCATGGGGCCCCAGGCAATTGCCCTGCTTGCTACCCCCCTAATGCCAGCCCTGGCTTTTATATGCAGAAAACCAGGTATTGTGGCACAGGTGGGCCATGGAGTTTTTATAGCATGTTGGGGGGACCTCAGAAAGAAAAAGGTTGGGAACCTCTGTTGTAGATACAGCTACTACTCTGAAATCTGTTGTAGATAGTTAGTTGATTTTATAGGGCTACTAACCAGCTCCACCTAGTGGCTTCTGTGGGTTTTTTTTCTTTTTCAAGGGTTTTTCATTTGCAGTGTGGGTGATCTGCTTTGGATCAAGGACATGGTATGGCCATTAATGAAGGGGAGGAAAGCAAAGACCACAAGTTCTATTACTTTGGTATATTTCCTTTCATACACTTTCTCCTGTATGTTGGGAGTGAAGGCATATTTAGGGCTGACAGAAGCCTGCTGTGGCTCTGAAGAGTTTGTTCTGATAACATTTAACAGAATAAGCATAAGTAGAACTGTGCATGTGTAAGAAATTGCAGAGTAATCACGTTTATGAGAAAAAGAAAAGATAAAGTAACTAAAAAGCCAGAAAAGACTGGTTTGAACTAACACTAAACCTGAACTGATAGGGGAGAAGAGTTAATGTGGAAAGGAGATACTAATACATATGTATAAGAAAAGATAACAAAGACATAAATAAGTTTGTGTAAGAAAGGAAGGTTGAAGCTGTATTGTCTGGTGCTGGAAGCGACTGTGATGAGATTGTCCCATTGGGTTCCCACGTGTGGGTAATTGATCACTACCTGCTGAGTGTTTTGCCTTAATAAAGATTTGTTCCAACTACCTGCTGAGTGAGTGCTCTTTTTCCCATATGGAGCATCCGTCCCCCGACACCCCCCCCCCCCCCGCCAACACTCACCATGCTTTGGGTGTTCGCAGAGATGTGTGCTTGCTCAGGGTCAGTGAGAAAGTGATTGTTATGTTACAAAAGTATTTTAATGAAATGTTTCAATACTATGTGTGAATTTAACAATTGTGCTTCTGTGCATTGTTCCTTGTGCTTTGGCAGATGTGGCCGTCAGGAACACCCCCCACACACCGGCCGAAAATCTCCGCCAGATCAGAAAATACCCAAGATGGAACAGTGAAGACATGTTCCGGGAGATACTGCACTTCTCCAATGCAGAGAAAAGGGAATGCAAGTAGTGGAGGGAAGCCAAAAGGTAAGACAGAAAAGAAAATCAGGAGTTTGTTAAGGACACTACTGAACGGATGATTAAAGCAATGGAGGAGCATACACAGATGCTGACGTCCTTAAAAATGCTGCAGACTGAGCAGATCTGTGCCCACACTCCCCTGCAGCACATTCAGAACTCTTTTCCATGCCCCACCGAAATTCTGCCCGCTCAGTCTTTCTGCTTTCCGGGACTTCTCGGTTTCCCCTTCACTGCACCCCCTCGGACAACTTTCAAAATGATAGCTGGACCTACACACAGCTCTGAAAGTGTGCCCTTGCCTGGTGCCTCTTTCCCAACAAGCATCTTTGTGTGTGTGTGAGTTGTTTCTTGTGCAACAAAAGCCAAGTTTTTGAATGGTAACTCATCTTTAATTGTTTCCTACAAATTAAGATAGCAGTCACTACCAATACATACACAGGACGTTTAATCATCTACTTACTGGAATGTAAGGCCCCAAATTTCACCACTGCTTTCTAAGAAAACTACATGTAATGTAACATTGCAATACCAATCACAGAGATATACATTACATTTTCAAAGTGTTGCCTCAAAGCTTCCCTGATTTGAATTATCCCCCTTTGGGCCCCTCTGATAACCCTGGTATCTGGCTTCTCCAAATAAGCAGCCAAGTGGTCTGCCTCAATACTCCACCCCTGAGTAAACCTTTCACCCTTAGCATCATAGAGATTATGCAACGTACAGCATGTGGCTATGACCATAGGAATATTATCCTTATTGAGGTCTAACCTGCCATAAAGGCCTCGCCAGCGCCCCTTTAATCTGCCAAAGACACATTCCACTGTCATCCGGCACCTACTCAGACTGTTGTTGAACCACATCTTACTGCTATCCAGGTTTCCTGTATAAGGTTTCATGAGCCACAGCTGTAAGGGGTATGCCGGGTCTCCCAGGATCACTATGGGCATTTCAACATCCCTCACTGTAATCTTCTGGTTTGGAAAGAAAGTCCCCGCTTGTAGATTTCTATACAGGCCAGTGTTCCTGAAAATGCATGCGTCATGCACCATCCTGGACCACGCTGCACTGATGTCAGTGAAATTCCCACAGTGATCCACAAGCACCTGCAACACCATGAAGAAGTATCCCTTCCTATTGATGTACTCCGTCGCAAG
Source organism: Trachemys scripta elegans (assembly GCF_013100865.1). Classification (NCBI taxonomy): domain Eukaryota; kingdom Metazoa; phylum Chordata; order Testudines; family Emydidae; genus Trachemys; species Trachemys scripta. The sequence goes on along the minus strand of NC_048303.1, from coordinate 13,178,050 downwards.
GTAGTTTGGTGCCAAAATTGGAAAACGTGTGCCATCTATTGTCCCTCCACAGTTAGGGAAATCCATTTCTGCAAAGCCATCCACTATTTCACGCATATTTCCCAGAGTCACGGTCCTTCATAGCAGGATGCGATTTATTGCCCTGCATGCTTGCATTAACACAGCCCCAACAGTCAACTTCCCAACTCCAAATTGATTCAAGACTGACCGGTAGCAGTCTGGAGTCACCATCTTCCACACAGTGATTGCCACATACTTCTCTACTGATAGGCAGCTCTCATTCTGGTGTCCTTGCGCCACAGTGCTGGGGTGAGCTCCACACACAGTTCAGAAAGGTGGCTTTCTGCATCCAAAAGTTCTGTACCCACTGCTCATCATCCCACAACTGCATGACGATATGATCCCACCATTCAGTGCCTGTTTCCCGAGCCCAAAAGCAACGGTCTACCCTATGCAGCTGTTCTGTGAAGGCCAAAAGCAATCTAAAGTTGCTCCTATCCATATCACACAGCATGTCAGGCAACTGGGAGTCTTATTCAGTTAGGAACTTCATGATTAAATGCACTGCCATCCGTGATGTCTTCATGACAGTTAACAGAGCATAGGAGAGCAGTGCAGGATCCGTCCCTTCTCACAAAGATGCCAGCGTGCACAGCAAAGAACGGCCATTGAAAAATGTTGTGAAAGAAAGCCGGAAGCCCATGGAACGCTGGGACAGAAAGCAATGCATCACGGGACACTGAGGAGCCCAGCCCCAAGATGCGCCGCGATCCGCTTTTCTCACAACACATAGCGACAGAAGATGTTGAGCTGGACTGTGGGATAGGGACCCACAGTACATTGCTCACACTGGCAGTGATTGTGCCCCAACTGTGGACGCGCTCTGCCAACAGAGGGAGCGAGCGTGAACATAACTTTCCGATTTTTATTATGCCGATTTTTGAGTGTCAGCATCACTTTTGTCGACAAAACTTGGTAGTGTAGACAAGGCCTGACTCTTTTTTGCTTATTCTCTGGTTATGAATAATCCAGCTCGTGATGATCCAGGCTACCCACATCTTATTATAGATGGGCTCCTTCCAGAGCTGAGAGAGGCAGTTAAAATGATATGTACTGGTCTCCACTCAGGGTCTGGTTGGGAAGCGTCGCCTAGTGGTCATGGCCGCAACCCCAGACTGCCAAAGGGGTTGTGGGGAGGGGAGCCCAGGCCCTCCCACTCAGGGCCGGCTTTAGGAAGTGCGGGGCCCAATTCGAACATTTCCGGCGGGGCCCTGGCCGGGATGACTAAAAAAGAAAAACCATGTAAAAAAAAGCCTTTCATTTCTTAGCAACTGGTTCCCTATAAAATGTTCTGATTTAAGGGATGTGCCACAGTATGTATTTTTTGTACCAATTGGGTTACCATACATCCGTATTTTCCCGGGAGGAATTTTTAAATTTTAAAAATTTCTCCTGGATGGCGATTTAAGAACCAAAAAGCCTGACATGTCTGGGAAAATACGGATGTATGTTAACCCTACCTAAAGTTCTTTTTTAAAAAGATGGGCCTGAACTAGAAATGAGCTCCGTTTCACATGTGTGGGTCCCCGCCACTCCCTGGGGGTGTGGCGTGCACATGTGTGGTCCCAGCTGCTCCCTGCCCCCCTCATTGAAGCAATGGGAACTGCAGGGCACCACTGGACATGGGGCTGGCTGGAGGCAGGGCAAGGGGTGCGGGTCTGGCTGGAGACAAGGGTGTGTGGGGTGGGCTGGCTGGCTTCAGGCAGGGCCGCAGGGGGGTACGGCATGGGTTGGCAGGGCTGGAGACAGAGGAGTGTGGGACTGGCTGGCTTCAGGCAGGGGGCTGCAGCAGGGGTTGGCTGGAGACAGGGCAGGGGGTGTGGGGCTGGCTACAGGCAGGGCAGGGGGTGCAGGGCTGTTGTAGGCAGGGGTGTGTGTGGGGCTGGCTGGCTTTGGGGAGGGCCGCAGGGGGGTGCGGCAGGGTTGCCTGGACACAGGGCAGGGGGTGCAGCAGGGGCTGGCTGTGGGCAGGGGGTGCAGGGCTGGCTGGAGACAGGGCAGGGGGTGTGTGGCTGGCTGGAGACAGGGGCTTGCTGCGGGCAGGGCAAGGGGTGCGGGTACAGCCCACCCTGTACGGTAAGTGCCCCCTCCTCCTCCCTCCCCCACCGGGGTAGCAGCAGCAGCAGCCCGGGGCTCGGGGGCTATTTAAAGGGCCTGGCGCTTCCCTGCTTCCACCACCCCGGCCCTGTAAATAGCCAAGGGACCCCTGGGGAAGCGGCAGGGCTCCAGCGGCTATTTAAAGGACTGGGGAGGCAGCTGGAGCCCTGGCCCTTTAAATAGCCCCCAGAGCCCCCTGTTGCCCCAGGGCTCTGGGGGCTATTTAAAGGGCCTGGGGCGCCCCTGCTTCTACCGTTCCGTCCCGTCCCTTTAAATAGCTGAGGGAGCCCTGGGGAAGCGGCAGGGCTCCGGTGGCTATTTAAAGGGCCGGGGTGGTAGAAGCAACGAGAGCCCCAGACTTTTTAAATAGCCCCCAGAGCCCCACAGCCCTATCCCAGGGCTCCTGAAGTGGGGCTTTGGTTGCAATTTAAAGGGCCTGGGGCTCCAGCCCCTGCTGGGAGCCCCCTGGGGAAGCTGGGCCACCCCGGTACCGGGGCTTGGGTGCGGGGCTCTCTTAGGGGTGGGGCCCGATTCAGGGAAATTGGCTGAATTGGCAATTCACACTAGAGAGACTGGTGCAAGAGAGACTGGTGCAAGAGTCCCTGCCAGGATGAATCAGTTATCTGTTGGGAGAGGCTCACTGAATTCCTTCTGGGCAGTCTTGTGATAATTGGGCATGAGAGAGGTTGACGTACAGACTTCTTGGTGAGATTGGTGGCAAGGACCCAGTCATCATGGTATGGGAAAATGAGGAATCCATGATGCCTGATGTGAGTTGCTACCACTGAAAATATCTTGGTAAAGACTCTGTGTAAACATAGAAAAATCTGTTTTTACCCCTACACATTCTTTGGGCTTCACTGGAGCAGCCTTGAACTCCATAACCACAAGGGCATACTTGCCCACAGACAGATTCCAGACCATGAACAATATCATAGCTCACATCACAAGTTACCCTTGGGTAATGGTCAACACGTTTGTCCCTACTTGGCCACATGGCCTCATGCACTCCATTTGCAAGACTCCACCTTAGTTTCCTTCAAGCATGGCTACAGTCGATTTACTCCCCAAATCGTCATTCCATGAACCTACTGCTGGCAGATCCCACCAAGGTACTGTCCTGACAAATCCTCATCACTTATGCATGGGAATCTCCTTTCTTCCCTCTTTACTGGACAAGACCATAATTACGGATGTGTCCCTACTAGGTTGGGGAGCCCGTAGGGATAGAGCCCTACAAATATCCGTTTTATATCCAGATGCAGTTATCTGCAGACCATGTTTGAGAATCGCGAATCGGATGTTGATACAAATTTTGTATCAGCGCAAGGCTCTACATATGGGCAACCACACTGCACAAGAAACGTGGATAACAGGAGAGGCCAGAATGCACATCGATGTCCTCAAATTTCAGGCAGCAAGGAACATGTGTGAGTCCTTTCTTCTGTTTATCTGCTTTTATGTCCTGATAATGTCAGACAATACTGCAACAATGGTCTTCTACATCAACAAGCAAGGGGGAGCAAGATCAGCCTTCCGGTGTGCAGAAGCAGTCCGTCTCTGAAATTGATGCATTCGAATCCTGTCCTCCACATTGCTTGCAACCGTTCCAAGCTTAATGTCATCTGCAAATGTTATAAGCATACATTCCATTAGCCAAGTCATTAATGAAAATATTGAATAATGCTGGACCCCGGACAGACCCCTGCAGGACTCCACTAGATATGTCCTCCCACTATGACAGTAAACCATTGATTAGTATTCATTGAGAAGTTTCAACCACTTATGCACTCATTTTATAGTAATTTAATCTATATCATATTTCTCTCGTTTCCTTTTGAGCATATCATGTGAAATTGTGTCAAAAGCCTTATTAACGTTCTAATATATCATATCTACTGCTTCAGCCCATCCAGTATTCCAGTTATCCTGACTAAAAGAAAGTTAGATGTACTGAACAAAGAACAGAATCCATTTTCCAAGGAATATACAATCTACGCATATGAATAGGTACAATCAGTGACACCAAATTATCATGGGGAGTATGAAAGTCATTTCATGACAGGGACAGTTTATGACCACATACCTACTTTCTGCAAGGGTGCCACAGAATTCTTCTTGCAGCAGCCAGTTAGAATTTTTGTGATTGGTGCATAATGTGGGGGGAGCTTTTTATTAATTGCTGTTGTTAATGATTTATTATCAAATTATTATATTTTATAGTCTGGTAGTGCCCAGGACCCTGACTCCAGGATTCAGATAAGTAACAAACAAGATCTGGGGTTTTGGTTCTGGCCCACTTTCCGTGGGTTATACCTGGTACCCTCCACATCCCCAGAGTTGGCTGCATTTCAGGCTCTGTGGGATTCTTTGACATGAAAGATGTTACAAAAATGTATATTAATTATAAGTTTGAATTCACACAATTGACAGTTTTGTCATTTTCGTAGAAACTGGAGGTCTCAGTACTGGGGAAAAACCCCAACTCCTCTAGTTTTAATCTTTTGCAGCACACTTTGAATTACCCAAATACATGTTATTTGCAGACGGTCCCTTACTGCTCTTCTCGTCTATCGGCCAGCTCAGCACCACCACAGCTCTCCCTAACTGAAATCCCGTCCCACCTCCTAGACTCTCGCGAGACTTCGAGGTTTCACGAAATCTCCCAGCAGGCCTTGTTCTTTCTCTTCCCCGGTGCGGGTGGCCCCAGAGGTGAGTCTGTTATGGCTGCTGCGCCCGGCTGCCCCGGATCTGGCTTCAATCCGCCGCCCCTCGGCGCCATCCTGCCCTGGGAGTCCTAGAGCCGGCTCTGGGCGGCGAGGGGACGGGCTCAGCCGCCCGCTGGCACCGATATTTCCGTGCCCGGGGGCCGCCACAGGGAGGACGGGGGAGGGGGAGCAAAATGGCGGACTCTGAGTGCCCCCGCATGGACGCTCCGAATGACCCGGATGTGCCAGCTCGGGTGAGGAGCTGGGGAGGGGACGCGCGGCCTAGAGTTGTTGGGGGACGCAGGGCGACAGAGTCCGTATGTCGGGGCCAGATGCCGCGGTGAGGGGCTCGGACGTGGCGGTGGGGGGGACTGGGCTGGCTCACTGCAGCGGGAGGGGAGATGGGGGGGACTGGGCTGGCTCACTGCAGTGGGAGGCGCGCTCTGTACGTGGCTCGCTAATCGCTGCCTCTCTGACTAGAGTGTGTGTAAGAGCCCTAGTTACTGATGTGTTGATCGGGGAAGTGAGGCTGTTACATGCATGTATATAATGCCTGCATCTGTAACTTTCACTCTATGCATCCGAAGAAGTGAGGTTTTTACTCACGAAAGCTTATGCCCAAATAAATCTGTTAGTCTTTAAGGTGCCACCAGACTCCGTGTTGTTTTTACATGCTGAAAGGAGCCCACTCGCGGCCTGGGCTATTTGCGTGCTTGTTCTTCTGCCCGCGCTCATTGCTGGAGTATCTGAGCACCGGTGCCCAGTGCACTGGGGCTAAAATGCTAAGGCAATGGCTAGATTTCTGTCTGAAACTGTTTGGGATGAAGATGTTTAGGTAACAATATTTATAATTACAAGTTCTCTCTGTGGGTGCATGTATGTGTATATGGTATATAACGAGTTTTCAGTATGGAAATCCAAAGAATGATTCTATGTAAAAATACATATATATTCATGAGTCCCCATATGTATGTTCTTCCAGAAGTCCTGATAGATTAAGGATGTTTTACTGTTGTGTTGCAACAGGCCACACACAATTTGAGCGGTTTAGGTCATATGTATACCCTCTGCCAAACGCTACAGGAACTGTTCTTAAAAACAACAGCTTTCATGAGAAGGTTGTGGCTGCAGTGATGACTTTCTTAGGACACCTTTGGATTAATCATGAAAATAAAATGCATTTCTGAGCAGCTGCTTCTCTCTGCTATCTCAGCCAAACTAAGAAATAACAGCATATTGGACATACATGTGATAGAACTTTGAAATCTAACTCTTCATTACTGTTTTCCAGTTTAAGCTCTGAAAATGGTCCGCTACTCACTTGATCCAGAGAACCCCACCAAATGTAAGTGATTTTTCAAGTATTGGTTGCACTTTTCAGGAATCAATCAGGTTCTGTAAGTTCAAAATGTTGTTTTTTGTTTCCATAGCATGCAAGTCAAGGGGTTCTAACCTTCGAGTCCACTTCAAGGTATGTGGAGTGTATGTTTGGATTTTTTTGGTTTTGTTTTTTTTAGAATGTAAGGAATAGAAAAAACATTAATTTTAGAAGAAAATACCTTCTCCCTTTGTATTTCTTGAATTCATTAAAGTTACTACTTATACAAGTACAGTAGTATAAGGTAGTGTCAGCACATGGGTAGTTCTACTGTGTACGACTAGGTGATCACAATGGTCCCTTTTGGCCTTGGAATCTATTAACACTGTTTGTAGTGGTTGTGTTCATAAATATAGAAACAAAACAGTTTGTATCCCAAGGAGTTTGCTGCCTAGCAGATTATACAACGCAGTGGGAAAAGTAGCTGCTTATAAGGGGAACATAGGAATTGATACATATCAGATCAGACCACTGGTTCATCTAGTCCTATTCTTTTTTTTTAGCCAATGGAAAAGTGTTCAAACATGTTGGTTTAATGCTTTGTTGTTCGTATGCTTAAGGATAGAGACAGCTGAGGAGTTCTGTTAAATTTCATTAAATTATTTTTTACTGTTCGTAAAGACCATGATGCCAATTTTACTGTGTCATACTGACCATCAAAGAAAAATATTTGAATAATTGCAGTGTAATATCTGTCTACGTATTGAAAGGGTGCATCCTTTATTGTTGGAGAAACAGTGTTGTGTGGCTGCAATGATGACTTTCTTAGGACACCTTTGGATTAATCATGAAAAGAAAATGGAGTTCTGAGCAGCTACTTTTCCAGAGGTTAAATTTCATTTATCATGCATCTTCCTTCATTTGATAGCTATTAATTCATCTCCCTCCTTCCAGTATTCTTATATGGCTTTGAAATTAATATGACCCCTTTTTTTGTTTCCTTGATTTTATAATTTTTTTTTGGTACAGTTTGGCTATGTGGCTCTGAAGTAGTGGATGAAATAGTATTAAATTAGCCCAATCCCCACCATAATACAAGAGTAAATTTATGTCAATATTTTGTGTCTGAAGTAGCTGAATATTTGTAATTTTTTATGCATTTGATTTTGGCAAACATTGTTCGACTATCAGTAGTGGTGTAATTAATAGGAAGTATAGTGAAGGGTTTGGTCACTGCTACTTGAAAGATCTGGTCCCCCCAGTGACCTCAAGGAGCAGCTAGGTTATACAAGAACTACAAAACTGTCAGTGGAAGTGGCGAGTGGATGGGGCTTAGGGATGCAGGAAGCACAATATTCATAAGTCAGTCCATGAATATGGAATTCACTACTAGACAATGTCTGCTAACCTCATCGCATTCAGAACTAAATAAAAAAATCTTTCTTTGCATTTATTAAGCTCTACAGTCACAAATTAAGCAACAAAACATAAAACTAGAACTAATCAGCTATTTCCCCTTCTCCGCTGAGAAGCAAGAGAAATATTATTCTATTTTTAAATAAACAGTTATAATGAGGGTGGCCTAAGTAGTGCCTAGATAGAAGAATACTTAAATTACCAGTAAAAAAGAACTTAGAGAAACCTATCCATGAACGTACAATACTTTGTTTTGTTGCTAGAACACTCGTGAGACCGCTCAAGCTATCAAGGGCATGCATATCCGGAAAGCCACTAAATACTTAAAGGATGTGACCCTAAAAAAGCAGTGTGTTCCCTTCCGTCGTTACAATGGTGGAGTTGGCAGATGCGCTCAGGTAAGAGTTGAGATTGAAATTTGGAAAGACTCTTTGAATAATTGATTCTCGTGGTAGAAGAGGGCTAGGTTGCATTGTGTGTATCCCACCACTGATGACAAGCAAAAAATGGTGTATTTAGATCAGGGGTGGGCAAACTGTTTGGCTCGAGGGCCACATCTGGGTATGGAAATGATATGGCAGGCCATGAATGCTCACAAAATTAGGGGTTGGGGTATGGGAGGGGATGAGGGTTCTGGGCTGGGGTCAGAAATGAGTTCAGGGTGCAGGAGGATGGTCTGGTCTGGGACCCAGGGGTTTGGAGGGAGGGAGAGGGAACAGGGCTGGGGTAGGGGGTCGGGGTGCAGGCTCTGGGCGGTGCTTACCTCAAGCAGCTTCCAGAAGCGGCAGCATCTCCCTCTGGGTCCTATGTGGTTCCCAGCCAATGGGAGCTGCGGGGTAAGCACTTGGGGCGGGGACAGCGTGCAGAGTCCACTGGCTGCCCCCTGTGTGTGGGAGCCAGAGAGGGACATGCCGCTGCTTCTGGGAGCCGTGGTGGAGTGGGGCAAGCCACTGACCCCGCTCCCCGGCAAGAGCTCGAGGGCTGGATTAAAATGTCTGGAGGGCCAGATGCAGCCCTCGGACCATAGTTTGCTCACCCCGGATTTAGATCATAAGCAAAAAATAAGTGTGAGCCCAGTCCATTCTAATGAGTATAAACCTCCGTGTAATTTCACATAGTTGGCAGCCTTTGTTTAGAAGGTCCAGGGCAGCAGTCATTAGCGATACTGTAAGTCAGAACTGATGTGTTCAGACATGCATCGGGGAGGCTGACATTATAGCACTCATATCTTTTAAAAACAAAACAAAAAATAACCCCACAAAGCCAACTTGGGCATGTATATAAAATGAGAAGACAGATGTATTTTGGTTGATCCTGAACACTGGTAAAGGGGAATGGAAAGCTTGTGCGGGGCTAATTGCATTTGGAAAGAAGATACGGTCATTTTGGTGTGTTAGCTAAAAAAGCAAAAAGGGATTTCATCCTATATTTTTGGGTTAGAATTGCTGGTAGAGTCATGTGCATTTATGGTTGCTATGATGACTTTCTTAGGACACCTTTGGATTAACCATGAAAAGAAATGTGTATTCTGAGCAACCTTTGTAAAAGACAGGTGATTGTTTTTGTTTTGAGTAAAATTAAAACAAAACTCTTAAACGTTCCAGGCCAAGCAGTGGGGCTGGACACAGGGGCGTTGGCCTAAAAAGAGTGCAGAGTTCCTACTGCACATGCTCAAAAATGCTGAGAGTAATGCTGAACTCAAGGTATGTTAAAAATGCAAATGGACATGTACATTTTAATGCAGTGGTCCCCAAACTAGAGTGTGCGGTTTGGAGGAATGTAGGGGATAGAGTGTGGCTCAGCTGCAGCTTGGCCGCCTGCCCCTGTTCCTGGCTGCAGCTCTGCCCCTGGCTTGGGGAGGGGAGACGTGGACACATTCCATTATTGATTTTGGGTACCACTGATTTAAAGCAGCTCAAAACCTTGGATCCAAATACTCCTAAACAGTGGTTAAAAAATCTGAAAGGTCAGAGGAGCCTGGAGAGCTTTGAGTTGTGTACTGAGGTCTGGATCTGGGGTTTTGGTTTGGCACCATATCTCTTAAAATATTTAAATTTATGCACATCTTTGGAGCACAAAACATGGCGTGAAGTCTTATAAATTGTACCTAGTTCATACACTAAATTATCAACTTGACTACATAAAGAATGAATACATGTGTCAAAAATGAGTCTTTTAAGATCCACAGTTAGGTCCATGTTTTTTTGTTGTTTTTTTTACACATGGAAAACTTGCATTTTGTTTATAATGTCGTAACTAAATTGTAGTGACCTGTGGTGGCAGTGATGACTATCTTAGGACACCTTTCGAATAACAATGAAACAAACTTCATTTCTGAGCCATCATAATGATTTTGAATATTTCTTGTAAAAGGCCGTCTGAATTTTTTAGTCTTCCTGAGCTATTAGTTGACTCTTCAACTTTATACATGCATAAAAATGCTATGTACTTTTGTGAGATTTTTTCCATGATAAACTAGCACATGTTCCCATGTAATAACTTTTCAGTTTTCATGTTCTGCCATTTTTTGGTACAAACAAAAATGTTTTGTTCATAGAGGAAAATAAACCTAGAATAAATCTTACAAGTTACTGTTGCATTTTTTCAGGGTCTTGATGTGGATTCTCTGGTAATTGAGCACATCCAGGTTAACAAGGCCCCCAAAATGCGCAGGCGTACCTACAGAGCTCATGGTCGTATCAACCCGTATATGAGCTCCCCCTGTCATATTGAGATGATCCTCACTGAGAAGGAGCAAATTGTTCCAAAGCCAGAAGAGGAAGTTGCTCAGAAGAAAAAGGTATGAAAACTTTAGTGGTATTTATTGAGTGGTTTTTCTCTGATCTTGTGTATTATAGACTTGTTCATTTGTCAGTGTTTTAAACACATCTGCATTTTTCAGATAATCATAATAGCAACAATTTTATCTTAGGACACCTTTGGAAATAACCATGGAAAAAAATGCATTCTGAGCAACCTTAATAGTGTTACAATTTAAATATAGCATTCAGAATATGAAAGGATTCCCTATAAATAACTTCACTGAAAGGGATGGCTTTCATTTGTATGCTTCCAGTCCCCAATTTAAAAATACTTATACCGTATATACTTGTTCATTAGCCCATTCATTTATAAGCTGACCCTCACCCTCTCCCCCCCCCTCCCAGATGGATAGGTAAAAACTGTATGACCCTTTCATAAGCCGACCCTATATTTCAGGGGTTGGAAGACTTTGGCTCACGGCCTGTCAGGGTAAGCCGCTGGCAGGTTGGGACGTTTTGTTTACCTGGAGCGTTCATAGGCACGGAGCCCCTCAGCTCCCAGTGGCTGCAGTTTGCCGTTCCCAGCCAATGGGAGCTGCGGGAAGTGGCACCATTCCTGCAGCTCCCATTGGGTGGGAACGGCGAACCGAGGCCACAGGGAGCTGAGGGGCTCCGTGCCTGCAGATGCTCCAGGTAAACAAAACGACAATGTATTAGATACTCAATTCAATGATTCCATAGAGTTTTAAATGATAAAATTTTGGTGTAGACCTGTTTATAAGCCGACCCCCGCTCTTTGAGGCGTCACTTTTTTACCAAAAATATTCAGCTTATGAACGAGTATATACAGTAATTGTTCCTGAAGAAAAATTCACATGATAACATCAAGGTAAAAAGAGTTGTTCAGTTATATCAAAATGGGCTATTAAAATAGCCACACTAAGAGGACAGCTGGTGAAATAGTACACACTTAGGGCAGTCCCATTTCTAAGGTTTCCAAACTCTTATGTCAAACTGAGAATGACAATGGCCTAATTGTAGGCCGTGTTGCTGTGTTGATCCCAGGATATTAGACAAGGTGGGTGAGGTAATAATACCTTTTATTGGACTAACTTCTGTTGAGAGAGACAAGCTTTCAAGCTCGGAGCTCTTCTTCAGGTGTGGGAAAGGTACTAAGTGTCATAGCTAAATAGAAGATTGAACAGTTTAGGACAGGGGTTCTCAAACTTCACTGCTCTGCGACCTCCTTCTGACAACAAAAAATACTACACAACTCCAGGAGGGGGGACCGAAGCCTGAGCCTGCCTGAGCCCTGCCACCCCAGGTTTGGGGAGGGGCCGAAGCCCAAGAGCTTCAGCCCTCGGCCCCAGGAAGTCTAATGCGAACTCTGGCAACCCCATTAAAATGGGGCTGTGACCCACTTTGGGGTCTGGATTCACAGTTTGAGAACCACTTAAGTACACCTCTACCCCGATATAACACAAATTCGGATATAACGTTGTAAACCAGCGCTCCAAGGGGGCGAGGCTGCGCACTCTGGCGGATCAAAGCAAGTTCGATATAACGTGGTTTCACCTATAATGCGGTATGATTTTTTTGGCTCCCGAGGATAGCGTTATATGGGGGTTGAGGTGTAGTTAGCACATATTCTAAGGGATGACTCAAGGTGAAGTGGCCTGTTAAAATACCCCTGTATTTATAGGACAAAAAAAGGGTGGGGGGGAGATTTGTAATAAGCCATAAATTCAGTGTATTTATTAAGACCATGATTTTTAGTGTCTAGCAAAGTTATGGATTTAAGCTCCCACGCTTGTCTTTTGAAAGTGTTTCACAGGTTTTCGATGAGGATGGATAGGTCACATATACAGTGGTGGTATAATCTCCTTGATAGATGCAGATTTTCATTCTTTCCTTTTTATTTTTCAGATCTCTCAAAAGAAGCTGAAGAAGCAAAAACTTATGGCTCGGGAGTAAATCTGACATAACAGATGTATATAAATAAAAAAGAAAACGGATATCGTGTGTGCCTCTTTCTTGAGAGATTAACTTTTTCAGGGTTTTGCTTTGTTGATCATAACTTATTTGCAATATTTAACTGTTTTGGGTTTTTTTGCCCTATTTAAATATTTGCATGTTACTATTTGAGATTCATCAAGTCTTTGAAAAGTGTGCTTCTTTCCCTATTCCTTCCTAAGCAGTTATTTGTAAATTATCTCCAGATTGGAGTTTGAAAATTCTGTTTGGATTATCAGCTATGGCCTTCATGATAAGACGCATCACAAAAGTTAACAGTAAAATCAACTGGTAGTGTAAACTTCTTTTACACAAGTGTTTTGACTGCTTTTTAATGAACTTACTTACCTTTGAAAGTTGTGTAATGTCCAGAGTTATGCCTGATCTTTCATTTCTACCCCCACTACATCACTTTGGAAGCAATATTATTTTAGCTTTCATAAATGAGAATAGTAGATAGATAACATTGGATTGAATTACTTGTAGCTCTCTTAGGTGAGGCAGGAAATTAGTTTAGCAGATATTGAATTTATTGCTGAAAGATGGCTATACATTACAGTAGATTTAACTTCTATTTATCTACAAATGGTTAGTGCAGTTTTCTCCATGCTGTCCCATCAGTTTTTCAATCATGCTCTGCGGGAAGACCACTTTTGGGAGGAGACTGATGCCCATTTGATCCTGGGCATCTGGGGAGCACATAGGTACATTATGATGGTTTTCTGTGTGGAAAGCTATCCCATCATGAACATGGACTGAGTCCAGCCATTCATTTCACCTAGGCTGTTAAACAGTTCTCATTAGTTATGTTGGTCACCGTTGACTAGGGCTGGATTTGAGGTGATAATAGTTGAAAGGCTTCCAGTCCCCTGATCAGTCTTGTCCCTGGTGTATTTGTATTCTTCTCTGAATAGATTAATTTGCTTGTTAACCTGCAGAGTTACTCTAAATAGCACCATTTGACATTTGAAGTCTTGCATTTTTATTGTAAAAACAATTGAATGTTTGGGATTTGTTAGTATTAGGACATTGTTCATTTTTATAATGTCTACAATGCAAACATTCAGAAAATGTTTTTCCTGAAATTAGGAATTATAATTCCTTACCTGTTCTCTTAATCCCAGTACTCTTCCTTTCTACTCTCTCCAAAACCTGGGGGGGGGGGGGGGGGATTAAAGTATTTACATCTCTCGTGTAGCAAAGTTTGAGGAATATATTTGATCTAAAAATCCTGTGCTCAAACTGATATTCTGAGTTGTACTGAAGTAAATGCGTGGACAAAATTGAATTTATTGCTATTAGATCTATTTCTTCTACAAAATATAAAAATTACAAGTCAGTGTTTAAGGTGAAATCCTAATTTTAAAGCAGAGATAGGCAACTTTAAGGAAGTAAAGGGCCACAAAATCCACTAAAACCCTTTTTAGTTTATTGTGCAACTCAAATGTTTTACGGTACAGCATGTTCACATACAGCTAACTATTCACAGTGTAAAACCAGTTTTCTTAAATATAAATACAGCACCACCTTTAAATTAAGAAAAAAATTAAACATTTTTCACTAATCTTTTTCAATATGCAGAAGAGCAGGGGATTAATGAATGAAAATAGCAAATAACGTTTTTTCTTTGCTGCTTATTGTTACAATATCTTACTGTGTGAAACTTGAGGGTGAGCTTCAGTCTATATATCAATTTATATCTATCAATTTTAGTGCATCTAACTCGTTAAGATGGGAGAGTGTTTTCATCTGTCAGTCAATTCCTTTTCTTTGATTTCAAGTGATTCAGTGTAGAGAAGTTACCTTCACAGATGTAAGTGCTTCCAAACATAGAACACAATTTCAACAACCAGTTTTTCAGATTTGGGAAACAGGACTCTGAAAGCAGTTTCCAAAACTGAATATCACTTTCATTAGCTGCAACCAAGAAAAGATCAGTTTGCAGTTACTGTTGCAGTTCAGAAGGTTGGTCATTGACAACAGCTGCAAGTGGATCATTAAAAAGGATCAGGTGAGGCTGAAAACTTGTAAAATTTGGTGATATTAAGCATCATTTCAACATCACTAGTGTTCCTGCTAAACTGACTTGCGTAGATGCCATGCTGGGCAAAAGTGGGTAAAATGGGCAAAATCCAAATGCAACAGGTGAGTCTTGAAAAGTCCAACTTTTCTTCTGAAACTATCCAGGTGATCAATGAGATCTAACAGAGTGTGGTCTATGCCTTGTAATTGCAGATTCAAATAATTCAGAGGTTGGGTTGTGTCAATAAAAAATGCCCTATTAAAAAGAAAAATGGAATATTCCAGCTTTTCCAGTAACAACTCCGTATCAAAACTTGCAGTGTTTTTCAGAAAGGCAATTATCTCTTTGAAGTGCAAGGAATCTCTCAAAAAGCATTTACCACAAATCTGCAATGATGCAGTGATGTGTTGCCACTTCCAATCAAGTTTGTAACTTTCACAACCCCATTCATGACATGATCTGTGTTCAGCAATTTTTCTACACAACCCCCCACTGCTTTGATAAATGTTGAAACTTGACCTTTAGTTCACTCACAGCAGGTGCTCTATCTGTAACAGCCACCAACTTTTCAAAAATCTGCACTTTTCTCAACTACATCAAAAATATCTGGACCCTTTGTTGTCTGCAATGAGGTTAACTTTGTAAGTTCTTCGTGCAGATGAAAATTACTGTCAAACTAAAGAAGTGCACAGCCACTCCTAACAACTAGTCTTTCACTTTTTTATGTGCAATATGTTTATCATAGGAAAAGAACAGTTGAGAAAAAATGTCATAGTAAAATAAATCTATTAACTGTTTGTGGGCCAAATAAACCGATCTGGTACGTTGTATGCAGCCCCTAAGTCACGAGTTTCCCAGCCCTGCTTTAAATTATGGAAATGAACACTTAAGTATTTGGTGCCAGTAATACAGGCCCTGATGGTATAAGCTGTCAGGCATGTGCACCCTTGGTCAATGTCCTGGACCCAGGGCAGCAGGCAGGGCCACGGGCTATTCTTGGGTATCCTAATCCCCCACCAAGGGCAGGTGGAGGGTCTAGGGCTCCCCACAGCAGCCTGTGCTCCTCTTACCTTGGCCCAGCTCAGGTTTCGTGCCTGGCCAGGGGGGTAGGGTCTTGGGACAGAGGAGCAGCAGGGAGTGAGGCCATGGAAAGAGGAAGGGTTGGGGGCGGGGCTCCTGCACTTTTGCCTTTTGAAAGAGTGGTAACCCTATTCCCATTTCCCAAGCATTGAACAGCACTACTGATAATGGTGCTAATGATATTGACCACCAAGTGCTTTAAGACAGAGGTGGTCAAACTGGTCCACGGACCACTCCATTCAAGTGGTCCACAGACAGGTCCCTCTAAGGTGCGAGCCTGGGTGACTGCACAGAGAGAGTGAAGGGCCACCCATCTAATTAGTGGAGCTGTGCAGGCGTGGCTCCACTAATTTAGGTGCCTGGACCCTGGAGAAGACGCACAGGTGAGGTGAGGTGGTGGCCTTCGGGGCAATGGTGGGAGGGGGCATTGGGGTGAGACTAGGGGGTGGGGGAATTTGGAATGTGCAGGGCTGCGGCGGCCAGAGAAAAAAGACGACTTTTCCCTGCTCCGGGGCTGTGGCTGCCAGGGAGAGAGCCCTCTCCTTCCCCAGCTCAGGGGCTGCCGTGGCAGGGGAGAAAGGGCACATCTATTGCATTAGAACGGTAAGACTACTGTTATCAGTTGTGTGCTTTTATTTGTAGAACAACAAAACATTTATTAAGGTTTTTTTTTTTAGAGAGCTTTTATCCAAAGTGCTTTATAATAGTTAGCTAACGGTACAAACATTTGGAAAGATCATTAAGTGGTCTGCTGAGACCCTCAGCAATTTTCAAGTGGTCCGCACTGGGGAAAAAATTGGAGAACCACTGCTTTAAGACATACGGAAGAAAGGGGCCTTCGAGCTTAATGTTGGCTCTGTGGGTTTTCAGCTCACTTAGCAATACGTATGTTCTCTTCCAGTAGAAATGTTTGCTGCTCAAGGTGATCATGCGGACTGGGGGGGAAAAAAGGTTGTGTGATGCACCTAAAATCATTTGATGGGGTTAGCAAAACAACCTGGCCCGTGTTGCCTGTGCGACACTGCTCTAGCTTTGCCCGCTCTGGGGTGGGTAACTCCTGGTTGGAAGATCCAGTCTCCCCACGGCTCAGGGGAAGGGGTGGCCAGCTCCTCTCCAGCTCGATCAGGACTCTACCCTCTAGCAGTCTGGCCGTGTCCTGCCGGGTGGGGGGGACTAGTCCAGCCTCTTCAGCTGTGGCCTCTACTGCTTTGCCTCTGGTGTCATGGCGGTCGGCGTCAACTCCCACCCCTTATGTTTTGGGCACGTGACCAACGGTGCTCCTTTTCCCATTGGCGCTGGGCCGGTAGCGTCATCAATTCCATCCGGAAGACGGAAGTGAAGAGGCGGCTTCCGGCGCGGCGTTGGTCAGAGCTCAGCTGGTGCCGTTGGTGCGGGGCCGTTGTGGGAGAAGAAGCCGGCAGGTGGGTCCGTTACGCTCAGGGAGTTCCTTGTCTCTCTCCCCCCCCCCCCCCCTCATAGGGGGGGGGGGGGGTCCATCTACCCCCCGCCGGGGGTCGCGCCCCCCGCCCCCGCGGGGTGGGGGCGCTGTTCCCCGAGGGGAGCGGGGGGCTTCCCCCGGTGAAGGGAGAACCCACCCGACGCCCACTATCATTGACCTACCTGCTTCTCCCTGGACTGATCCCCAACTACCCTGCCTGCTTTCCTCGTGCCCCTCATTTCTGGTGCCTGGACACCCCTTTCTCTCCCCCCCCCCCCCGCGTGTGCCCCTCGTGCTTGGTGGGGGCACTGAAAGATGGGAGGCCCTTCTTGCCCTATGCCCAGGGTTGCCTCTGGCTTTGTTATGGCTGGTGGAGGTGGCTGGGCCCCTGGAGTCTTTGCGCTCACTATTTCCCTCCAACTCCTGCAAATAAATCCCTTTTAGGTGTCTGCGTGTCATAAACAGGAAAAGAGTTCAAGTTTTTGTTGGTTGGTTTAAATCCTTTGTGATGGGGATGCACGGCTGCCTGTCATTCATTGACTATTGCGCTTCTAGCGAAAAGTTCTCACTCAACAATTCCAGCTTTGTGGCTGCAAAATAAACACCCTCTTGTGGAAAAAGAATACTGACCTTGAAACCATCTGGCCATTGACATGTCATGCATGCCAGTTCTGGGCTTTGCTGGAAGACTTTTGAGACACCCCTTCTTCCCAAGATATATGTTGTTTGCTTGCCTAACTTAATGGAAGAGTTGGGATCAATTGAAGTTTTAACAAAGACTTCCTCTATCCGCAATGTTAAATTGATTTTATGAAAACAAAGAATTTAACAGTGACTAAAATCCCTTCCCCTTTCCATTGCTCAGTCTTCACTTTCTTATTTGCTTGTTTCAAGAAATCTCCATTCTTAGTCTCTTAGACAGCATCTGAACTTCTAATATAAAGAAATAAGCAGGAAAACTTTCAGGTTCCCTTTATACAACATGACGAGGCAGAACAGGATGACTAGTTTAAGATCTTCATTATCTTGACTGAAGTTTTTTCTTAAGTCCTTATTTTAAGTTACATACTTTAAATACTGTATGTGGTTCAGCTTTACCAAGAGGATGTTCCTGTTCCCAATGAAGTCAATGGGAGTTTTGCTGTGGTCCTCAGGCAAAGCAGAATTGGACAACACAAAGGCAATTTCAGATAATTCAGGTCCAAAGTTTGGGTAAATGTTTACAAAAACTAACATGAATTTCTGAAAAGCAACAGAGGGTCCTGTGGCACCTTTTAGACTAACAGAAGTATTGGGAGCATAAGCTTTCGTGGGTGAATGCCCACTTCATCAGACAAGTGGGCCTTCATCCACAAAAGCTTATGCTCCAATGCTTCTGTTAGTCTTAAAGGTGCCACAGGACCCTCTGTTGCTTTTTACAGATTCAGACTAACACGGCTACCCCTCTGATACATGAATTTCTAAATAATTTCACTAGTTCTAAATGTTTGAATAAAAACAGTATTTAGCTGAGGACTGATTTCCCCCCCTCCCCCCCGTGCATTGTTTGCAACCCAAACACTGCATTATAGAAACAAATCCACTGTTTCTATTGTATAAGCTGTTGGAAGGATGAAGAGCAAGCAGTAGACATGTTGATATAAATTACAGACTTAAATTGGTTTCTTAAACTTAAAGCATTGCAAAGTTATTTTATAAGTTTTTTATTTTTAAAAGTCTTTAAAAAATGTCAGTCCTTTGGTTTTCAATGCTATTTTATTACCTCTTATATCAACAGATTCTGTCAGAGGATTGGAAAGAACCATGGTGTGCATTCCTTGTATCGTCATTCCAATTCTGCTCTGGGTCTATAAGAAATTCCTTGAGCCATATGTCTACCCTATAATTTCACCTTTCATTAAGCGCATATGGCCTGGGAAAGCTGTGCAGGGAACACTGGCCACCAAACAAGGCCAAGGAGACAGTACTGGAACTATTCTGGGGACTTCAACCACAAATCTAGGCCCAACAGATGATTTTGGAATGTATAAGGTAAGCAATATATTTTAAAGCATGTTAGAGGAGGGAGGGAGGTAGCTAAGCAAGGAATCCCCAAGGAGAGCACCCTATAACAATCCAACCTGGAAGTCACAAGGGCATGGTGGATTGTTTTGGGGGAAATTCAGATACAACAGAAAAGGTTGTGACTGTCTAACCAGGTACAGTTTTCTTAAGTAGGGAGAACAATTGCCCCAAATCAACCTCTGAGACCTCTTGGAACAGAATCGTCCTAGAATGGCATGCTCTATCCCAGCTATATCTAATATTTCTGCTTAAGAGCTTTTCTGTCTCCTTACTTTTCCACTACAAAAAATTCAGCAATTAAATCCTAATCCTAAATCATCTGATGCATTAAGCAGAACAGAAGCCAGTTTCTTGTACTGGCTCTACAGTCCCACTAAAAAGTCGTGTTTACTGACCAACATGTTTCAAGTGGGTTTTTTGTTTTGTTTTTTTTAATAACACGGTAACTTTTTTTTACCATAATTACACTTTAATATCCAAAGAAATGGGCATAAGCTCTTCTATATACATTTTCCCCCCTCTGGCCTTTTAGAAAGTAAGAATTGTATATAAGGCTTTACCTAACTTCTTTAAATTTCAGTCTGTTAGTGCAAATTTCTCAGAACTGAGGCAGATGTTCTGAACTCCTCTCTTCATTCTTTCCCCCCCAACTAAACTCTAGGGTTCTGAATGTGAAGCATTTTTCTTTGCCATTGGTTCATGGTACTCTCTCTCACTTCCAATTTCAGATTGAAAGCAATGGGGTCGCAAATGGAATCACTGCAAAGGGACCAACAAAAGTTTCTGACAAGAAGACTGATTAAAGGAACTTTTCTTTGCTGCACAATGTGAACTGGTGATACTGTTCCCACTTTGAGATTTGGTGGCCCTTCTACCTGAAAGGAAGCATGAGTTGTTTATAGCAGAGGATTTCCTCTGCCACTGAAATGGGTGAATTTAGCAGCTCTCTCTTTAAGATGTTTGAGAAGTTGTTTTAAACTATTCTTATTCCTTACTACATTTTATTTACTGAAATTCTCTGCATCTGTAATGCAGTTCAGATAAGGTTAGATATCCTAGATTAATTTATTTTTATCAATAAATGAAGCTTTACATGGTAAATGTGTCAGTTTCTTATAGTTGTCTTGTAATGCATCTAAAATCCATGTATTTTAGAACAGTTCCTGAAACTCAAACTTCATTGTAGCTCATTACTCTGCTCTCAGAGCCTCATGCAAAAGGTTAGGGTTTCATCAAATATAGTTTGATGGAGTAACGTGCAATCTCTTGCTGTAAGAGATTTAACTCTCCCATCCCTGCTAAAGATGTTATGGATTGCACTGAGGACATCAGTGTGTTTCTTGGCAATGCTATGAAGAAAACTTATAAAAAGAGATCTCAACCTGGTAACCAATCAGCTAGAATAGGTGCAATATTTACAAGATTTATTTAGTTTTTGGAAGCAGAAAGCAAGCCCTGAGGAATGGCAGGGACATAGCATGAGAAAATTACTATGTTGTGTGCAAGCTACCATAGTTAAGATTGTCGATATCAGAATTGTAAAATTCAGAATAAGTCCAGAAAAAACTGGTTAACCTGCTTATGTAACTTAATTAAAACAAAATGGCATTTTATTAAAACATTTGTTTCTTATAAAATGTTTCTAGTTTTTTTTTTTTTTTCTATTTTAAAATTTAGTTCTTGGAATGGAAGAGTCTCAAAGCTCAGGAGAATATTATATAGACCGGGACCCCAATACAGGGATGGCATCTGAACTGCTTGCTTTGTTTGTGGCTGGCTTCCTGACTTTTCATCCAGTGCCAGGTCTGGCCCCCCCGATAGAAAAAGCTGCTTTCTGTCCTGCTCTGCTCCTAACTCTATTAGTGGAAACACTGCTATTTTAGATGCCTCTCAGCTCTGCAGAGCTGATAAAGGTAATAGTCCCTTTCTGTATACACCTCCAGTGCAACTGTTCTGTTTGGAATCGTACGTGAGTCAAGGCAATTCAGAGGAGGGGCTCCTTCTACTGAACAGTCCAAAAATATGTGACAGGTCTGGAGAAGAACTATTGTGGGTGGTTCATGGAGGGCATAACTAGGAGACACAGCACTGAGTCCCAGTGGGTAGATAGAAAGATTAACCCTAAATCTATACAGAAGCCCCTGGAACCTCATAAGATTGGGTCCCTAATCCATGAACTATTGGAACTAATTTACAAAACTTTTCTTAAACATTATGTGAATATATTGTCTCATACTATATAACTTGAATTTATAATCCCTATTCCATGACAAGAGATATTTGAGCTATAATGTATCTTAAAGATTTTTTTTGATGATAGTTTTTAATTTTTTTTATAATCATTGATTTTTTATTTTTTTTATCCACCCTGGCCGTTGAAGTCCCTCATCACTACCAAGTTTTGTGTTTTGGATTATTTTGTTGTTTGTTGGGGAAAAAAGCCTCATCTGCCACTTCTTCCTGGCTAAGTGGCCTATAGTAGACCTCTACCATGATATCACCCTTGTTTGTTACCCATTTTATCCTTGCCCAGAGACTTAACAAGTCTGTCTCCTATTTCCATCTCAAACTCAGTCCAAGTGTATGCATCTTTGATATGTAAGGCAACACCTTCTCCCTTTTTTTCTCTGCCTGTCCTTTCTGAGCAAACTGTACCCTTCTATACCAATATTCCAGTCATGTATTACCTGTGATGCTAACTGTCGTAGTTGTGTTTAACAACTAGCATTTATAGTTCTTCCTGTTTCTTCCCCATACTTCTCACAATAGTATACAGACATCTAAGATACCAATTTGATTTCCCCTCTATTTTCTCCCTTATCCCTGCTATAATGGCCCATGTTCTCCCCAGATTCTGACCCTTCTCCCAGGTCTCCATGTTTTTGACTTACCTGTGGGCTTTTGTCTCTTGCCCCCATCAAACCTAATATAAAGCCCCCCTCACTAGGTAAGCCAGTCTGTATCCAAAGATGCTCTTCTGCTTCTTCAGTAGGTGGTCTGCTCAGTAGTTCTTAAAACAACATCTCATGGTCAAGGAAGCCAAAGCCCTCTTGGCGACACCATCCTTGCAGCCAGGCATACGCCTCCAGGATGCATCTGTCTCTGCCTGGTTCTTAAGTGGTATTTTTACACATTATGCAGATCAAGCTCCTGTGGGTTTAGTCTGAAGCTCCCCTAGGGCCAGGATGAGGTGCCTAAAGATGCATATAGACACCTGTGACAGGCCCATTGGTGCCATCTGGAAAAAAGGTTTATTGTCCTTTACAAGCCCATCCTGTGTCAGACCTGACAAACTCATTATACCTAATATAGTACCACTTTCAGAGTATTTCTTCATGAAGGGTAGCATGTGAGGTCTCAGCTGAAAGCTTGTAACTTAGCAATACTCAATCATTGCAAGTTGTGTGTATGGGTAGTTTTAAGGAATAATTTAACTATATTGAAATTTATTCCTTATGGCCTTGAAGTAAAAGTTGAGAGTCCCTGGTGACTATGTCTCAGTGATGGCCCATTCAAGTGGGTGGTTGTTTTTCCCCTACTTGATTAGCCAGTAAGGTAAAGCCCTATCTCTACCATTCCCTTATGCCAGAACCATCAGTGGAGAACAATCAGACACCTGCAAACAGTGAAAACCACTTGGGAGTAAAAAGGAACATTATAGGAGACATGAGATCATCCTGTCTATGGATAAAGCCAAAAGACTGATTCAGTATATCACAGGATGGAGAAAGACACTCTACATCCATTCATTGAGGAGACTTCTTGTTGAGCAGGGGTGTTTCATGAAAGATTAGATCCTGGTGCTTGGGAAGCCATCCAGCTCTGTGCCAGACTGCACTTTGACAGGGGGAGAGGAGGTAGAACCCTACTTTATTAGCTAGGAAAGGTAACAAGTGTAAGTTCTAATTCACGTTTTATGATTTTGTTTTATATTGTAACCATTTGTTTCCATTCTTGTTTCTACTGGAAGTATTTTTTCCACACAACTCTCAGACAACCTGTGGAACTCCTTGCCCGAGGATGTTGTGAAGGCCAAGACTATAACAGGGTTCAAAACAGAACTAGGTAAGTTTAGGAAGGATAGGTCCATCCATGGCTATTAGCCAGAATGGGTAGGGATGGTGTCCCTGGCCTCTGTTTGCCAGAAGCTGAGAATGGGCCACAGGGGATGGATCACTAGATGATTACCTGTTCTGTTCATTCCCTCTGGTGCACTTGGCATTGGCCACTGTTGGAAGTCAGGATACTGGGCTAGATGGACTTTGGTCTGACTCAGTATGGCTGTTAATGTTTTCTTAAATAATTCTTTTGTTTTATAAGTGCACTGTGTTATACAGGAGCAGTGCAGAACCTAAGGTAAAACTGGGGTATGCTTTCTTTGGGAACAGAGGATCCAGAATTCATGTAAGTAGCCAATGTCAGGGGCTGGATATCTCTTGGGAATACATCAAGGGCACTTAAGTGCACCTCTTCTTAACCTGCAAGGCAAAGACAGGGCTGTGTAATCCGGAGGAGAGTGAGAGTTGCTGATAGCTCCCTGACACCTAGCTACCACAGGCAAGACTCCCTCATGCTAGAGATAAAGTGACTCACAGGGATGGGTTATCTGAGAACTGGAGACTAGTCTACTCTCACATTCCACTTCTAAAGCTGTTCTACTTTGTATAAACTCAAATATTCATTGAGCCAGAAAAAATGATTATAGGCAGGTAAAAGGCACTCACTTGGAGGTAAGAGATGTGGATTCAAATTAAGTCAGGCAGAGAGAAGATTTGAATCTTTACCTTCTACCTCCCTAATCCACTAGACTACAGAGTCACTAACACTCTCTTTTGGCCAGTGAATACTAATAATCTAGTTGGGAACCTCCCAAGAAATCCAGGAGACCTACCAGAGAAGCAAGAAGGAGTGACTGCAGCAGGGGAATGTGTGAACCATATCCCATGACTCTGCAGACTGGCTGGTGCTGTAACAAACCCACCAACCTCACCATCAGCCCCAGCACCCTCTATAGAATCCCTTTTATGGATTCCTGCTTGCAAAGACTCTCTGCCGTCACCTGTAGAAATCTGTGTTCCTCAGGGCTGAGTTGTCTCCTCATCTGATTCTGTAGCCACTCGAGGCCATGTTCCCCTCCTCACCTCCCCACCCCATTATCCTCTGCAACAAGTGTCATTTCCTAGCCTGCAAATGCTTGACTTTGCAACCTTCGTGTTTCGAATGTAATTTTTCTTGGCAGCATCAATTGCAGGGAAGGTCCTGCATGGCCCCTGCAGCCCTGAGCTGGAGCATGCTCAGCACCAATGGAATCTTTGGAAGAACTGTGAAGCCAAAATAACAAGTCTGGCTATCTGCATACTGAGATCTTTCCAAGGCTTATAACTTGAGCAAGTGTTCACAGGGACAGCAATGGGAACAAGAGACCCAGGTTACATTTCAAGTCCCTGCTCCAAAGCTCGTTAGCCCTAGAGCTTCTCAACAAAATGGTTGTAAAAAAAAAAAAAAAAAAAAAAAAAAAAAAATTTAACCTGGGCAAAACACTTTTCCCTAATCTCGTTCTAGGGAGCGGTTGAACCATCTTTAACTTTCAAGAAAGAGTTCAGCCTGAGACAGGCACTAAAGCATGGAAAATTTCAAACTGAACAGTTGAAGTTTGGCAAAGTTATAAAAAACTTAACAGAGTTTTTATAATGGGAAATGTTGTGGAACTTTAACTACAGGTGTTGTTAACAGTTGATTATTTTATTCTGTATGGCACAGGTAAGTGGAATATTAAAATAAGAGGTTCAGTTCCCCCTCCCCTCTGCCATGTATTAATAGGAAACATTCTTGTATGACTTCTCTTTAAGTTCAGTTTTAGGACATCTCAAGAGATAAGGCTCCAGCCACAAGCAATGGAAGAGTGGGCCATAGCCTCATATACATCAGTAACTTTTCCTATTTTAATGAAAAAACAGATTGACAGAGCCAGAGGAGTACGCAGAAGTCACCTACTACAGGACAGGCCCAACAAAGAAAATAACAGAACGCCACGAGCCGTCACTTTCAGCCCCCAACTAAAACCTCTCCAGCGCATCAAAGATCTACAACCTATCCTGAAAGATGATCCCTCACTCTCACAGATCTTGGGAGACAGACCTGTCCTCGCTTACAGACAGCCCCCCAACCTGAAGCAAATACTCACTAGCAACAGAACAAAAACACTAACCCAGGAATCTATCCTTGCAACAAAGCCCGATGCCCATTCTGTCCACATATCCAAGTGACATCATCATAGGACCTAATCACATCAGCCATACCATCAGGGGCTCATTCACCTGTACATCTACCAATGTGATATATGCCATCATGTGCCAGCAATGCCCTTCTGCCATGTACATTGGCCAAACCGGACAGTCTCTATGCAAAAGAATAAGTGGACACAAATCTGACATCAGGAATTATAACATTCAAAAACCAGTAGGAGAACACTTCAACCTCTCTGGTCACTCAGTAACAGACTTAGAGGTGGCAATCTTGCAATAGAAAAGCTTCAAAAACAGACTCCAATGAGAAACTGCTGAACTTGAATTAATATGCAAACTAGATACTATCAATTTAGGCTTGAATAAAGATTGTGAATGGCTGAACCATTACACACATTAAATCCATTTCCCCATGTTAAGTATCCTCACACCTTCTTGTCAAACTGTCTGAAATGGTCATCTTGATTATCACTACAAAAGTTTTTTTTCTCCTGCTGATAATGCCTCATCTTCATTAATTAGCCTCTTAGAGATGGTAGGGCAACTCCCACCTTTTCATCTTCATTGATTTGAGATCTACCATACCATTCTCTCACTAGAAGGGAAAACCTATAATGGCAGCAGGCCGTAAAAGAGACCCAGTTTGGGTCTCCTCTATCTTTGAGTTGTGAAGAATATGTATTAAGGTTATAACCACCAACAAGAATGCCCTTTTATGTAGAAATCCATGATTAAATTGAGTCTTCCTGACTAGTGATTTAAATCAAATCCATCCTGGCTAGGGCTTGTCTTCACCACCGGCTAAATCGGCACTGCTGTGATTGCTGCAGCGGTGTCGATTTAGTGGGTCTGGTGAAGACACGATAAGTTGATGGGAGAGCGCTCTCCTGGTGACTTCAATACTCTACCTCCCCAAGGGGTGAAAGCTATGTTGACAGGAGAGTATCATAACACAGAGTAGACACCGCTGTAAGTTGAGCTAAGCTATGTCGCCTTAAGTTATGTAACTTAACTGGCGCAATTTAAATAAATTTTCCTCGTTAGTGTAGACCACACTCCAGCCATCTGTGGGAAAATAACACAGCAGGGCACAGATTGGAGACAATTTTTTTTTCAGAATGTGGAAAAAGCTACTAGGGGAGAGGCTGTTCTAGATTTGATTTTAACAAATAGGAAGGAACTCATTGAGAATTTGAAAGTGGAAGGCAGCTTAGGTGAAAGTGATCATGAAATGAGAGAGTTCACAATTCTAAGAAATGGTAGGAGAGAAAACAGCACAATGAAGATAATAGAGTTCAAAAAGGCAGACTTTAGCAAACTCAGGAAGTTGGCAGTTTTTCAAGGAGACATTATTAAGGGCACAACAGCAAACTATACACTGCGTAGGAATGAGAGGAAGTATGGAATGAGACCACCCTGGCTTAACCAGGAGATCTTCTCTGGGTGTACCAGCTCCAAACCATCTCCCTCTTCCTAGGGAGTGACTGCAAACTATCTCCTGCAGTCCCCAAACACTCCTCCCACTTCAACAAATTACAGTCCCCACCCCAAATCACTCACTATTGCATAAATAAATGATAATTTATATATTGTGCTTATGTTCTAAGGCAGATTATGTTGCTTTGTCATATATTGTCTGCCTGTAGCAAGGTTAAAATAATATTGCTTACATTTGCATTACTCGAATTTTATATATAATTTTGTGCACACAGATAACAGGATTGGGCTCATGACA
The DNA here is from genome assembly GCF_013100865.1 of Trachemys scripta elegans. Classification (NCBI taxonomy): domain Eukaryota; kingdom Metazoa; phylum Chordata; order Testudines; family Emydidae; genus Trachemys; species Trachemys scripta. Next base: position 13,151,091 of record NC_048303.1, on the reverse strand, counting down.
CTATGGGGGTTTTCATCTTCAGCGGAAGAATGAGATACTTAATTGAATAGATATTGATGGATACAATAGAAAACCTTAAAATACCGTGCTAGATAGCTATATACACACACACACACACATATATATATATACTGGATGTTGCCAGAAGTAGGGTAAGTGATTTGATAATGCAAGAGTCTGATGTAGTATGCCAAATCCTATGTTCCTATTGCTGTAACAGTTGCTTTTCATTCAACTTTTTATATTTATCTGAGTTCCCATTAATTGAAAGTACTGTACTATTATCAGAAAATGAAATTAGGCCAAGACATTAAGGAATATCCCAGAATATCTCAACAGGTAATGAGAAAAGCCTCTGGCTATAAGCAGAATTAATCAGAAGGATGACAACTGCAGTATTATAGTTCTGTTTCCAGTCTTATAGGAAAGTGGTGTCATATGAATCCATGAATGGACCCAAGTTCTGTGAGTCAAGGTTATAAATGTCCCAATGTAAAGGGGGATTTAAATGTAAATAATTATTTAAAAACTAAAATCTAAACAAGTCAAATGGACATTGACTGATGGAGTCACACCACATTGGACTGTGAACATATCAGATCTTATAAGCTAAGTATGGATGCAATTACTTAGCAATTAAATACCAGACAACCAAAGAAAACCCAAATCCTGCAGGTAGTAGTATATATGTGATGCAGTAGGTAATATCTGTAGTGTTTTTGTAACCCTATTGGTCCAAGAATATTAGAGAGACAAAGTGGGTGAGGTTTCAGAGTAGCAGCCGTGTTAGTCTGTATCCGCAAAAAGAAGAACAGGAGTACTTGTGGCACCTTAGAGACTAACAAATTTATTAGAGCATAAGCTTTCGTGGACTACAGCCCACTTCTTCGGATGCATATAGAATGGAACATATATTGAGGAGATATATATACACACATACAGAGAGCATAAACAGGTGGGAGTTGTCTTACCAACTCTGAGAGGCCAATTAATTAAGAGAAAAAAAACTTTTGAAGTGATAATCAAGCTAGCCCAGTACAGACAGTTTGATAAGAAGTGTGAGAATACTTACAAGGGGAGATAGATTCAATGTTTGTAATGGCTCAGCCATTCCCAGTCCTTATTCAAACCGGAGTTGATTGTGTCTAGTTTGCATATCAATTCTAGCTCAGCAGTTGGTGAGTGGGTGAGGTAATATCTTTTATTGGATCAATTTCTGTTGGTGAAAGAGACAAAACCTTTTGAGCTTACACAGAGCTCTTCTTCAGGTCCCGAAAAGGTAGATTGTCACAGTTAAATGCATGGTGGAAGCTCGAAAGCTTCTTTCTTACCTCAACAGAAGTTGGTCCAATAAAAAGATCTCTCACCCACCTTGGCTAAGTAGGTGATAGTCTAGTGGTTTTGGAGGAGACATAAAATTGGGATTCCAACCACATGGGATCATTAAGATCCCATAGTACATTTTGCATGAGTTTGCCAAGTTTGTATTAATTCTGATGTCATGACTAAATTAGCTATATTCTACCTACTTAAATTCCCCTGTAGAATCAAGGGGATAACAATATTTTAGGATGGAAAGAAAAAAAATTGTATGCACTGTTAAACAGCTGCTGTGTTCCATCCCTGAGGCAATGTCATTTATTAGTGGATGAAGCAATCCCCAGCTATAGTTTGAGTATTTGAGAATCTTTTAACTAAACAGGTGCTAAGTGAATGTAACTTATCATCATCTCACTCTACTCTTGGGAGTATTTATTAAATGAAACACCCCTTGGCTGCTCTCCCACCAGCATCAATACTACCGCTTCTTGAGGATGGTTTAATTATGCTGAGGAGAGAGCTCTCTCCCATTGGCATAGTGCGGCTACATGGGAGACTTTACAGTGGTGCAGTTGCAGCGGCATAGCTGTGCCGCTGTAAGGTCTGTAGTGTAGACACAGCCTTAGCCCCTGTGCCTCAGCTCCCTATCCGTAAAATCAGGATAACAGCACTTTCCTACCTCACAGGACTGTTGCGATTGTGAAGTGCTCTGGTACTATAGTGATGAGAGCTGTATAAGTACTTCAGCTAGAAGATTAGATAGTCTTTCTTAAAACTCCAGCTCCTGGAGTCACATGGTAAATGAGAATGTTGGCATTTGTTTAATAGAAAGTTTCTAGTAAACTTCTCACAGTTGTGAAAGAAAAACATGAAAATGTAGATTCTAAGGCCAGAAGGGACCACTGTGATCATCTAGTAAGTTTAGCCTCATATATAACCCAGGCCATATCCCTGCATTAATTCCTGTTTGAAATACAACACATCTTTTAGAAAAACATCTAATCTTGACTTTAAAATTGCCAGCAATAGAGAATCCACCACAATCCTTGGTAACTTTTTCTGTTAAAGAGTCCAATATCAACGCTAACAGTTTCAGAAACCAGAATGCAAATAAAACAAGTGTATTCTTTAAATCTAATGAACCCAATCTCTTGGGCTTGTCTCACAATTTTTTAAACACATCAGGTTGTTAATACTGCTTCTATCTTGTTAGGTTTTTATACCATGCCTCTCTGGATGACTTCTGCTGTCTTATGTATCTTGAACATTAACTGCAAGTTTAAAATTCAGACCTGAGCCTTTCCCTTTTCTCTTGGCTTATGCCCTACCCTGTGACTTAAAGCCCCTTAATCAACCTTAAAAGCATCTTATATTAAATTACACCACAACCCGGAGATAAACTTGAAGGCACTCTGTAACACAGCAACAGTGAGAACAGGGCAAGAAAACTGCACAGCGCAGTAGGAAAAGGAGTTCAGGTCATGCTCCTGGGGCCAGGACAGTCCTCTCTCTCTCTCTCTCTCTCTCTCCCCATTGCAAGGGAGAAATGCCTGATTCAAGCCCCTCCCTCGCCCTCCAGTGAATGGTAACTGGGGTAGATTTCCCTCCCTTATGGGCACTACCTAGGGCAGGTCCCCGCCCCGCCCCGTTCGTGGACGCGCTCTGCAGCAGTTGGGCAGGTTGCGCCTCCAGCTCCCACGTAAACTCCCCGAGAGAACTACATTTCCCAGCATGCTCCTCCTCGCCTGTCGTTGGCCGCGGCCGGACGCAGCCGGGGGAGGGGAAGCTGCGGCGGTGACGACGTGGAAAGATGGACGCAGCCTGATCCCGGCGGAGCCAAGGGGCGTATGGGGTGTCCGGAGAGCGAGCTGGCCCGTCCGACCGTCAGCCGCTGCCCCTCACCCCCTCCCACGGGAGCAGGAGCCAGGTGAGTCTCCGCCCCTTCCCCCCCTCCCAAGGTGCGCGGCTGAGCATCTCTGGGGAGAGGGGGTGGTGCCTGCAGGGGAGGCTTAGGGTTGGCTGGGGCTCGAGACGCGGGGCTGGCGGTTGGTTGTGTCTGGGTGGGGGTCGCTGCTGCCCGGGAGATGGCGGTTTGGGAGGGGCGGGGGGAGTAGGACTGGGTGTTGCGATGCAAGGGAGGGGTTGGGGCGGGCGATTGGGGGTGGCAGGTGGAGGAAGAAGGGGTGTAGTGCCGGTGTAGAGTCAGAAACTGCTCCCTGTAGGAATGTGCTACCTGTACCAATGTTATCTGATGTAGCTAATTCCTACCTGGGCAGAGCCTCCCCAGCCAAAGGGAGACAGGTTGGAAGTGGCCTCTCTTCTGCAGGTGTGTCTTTGCTGGAAAAGGGGCCGGGCAAGTATTTTAGGGGTGGTGATCTTTTTTAGGAGTGGATGAATTGTGACTTGGTAGGGTTTGGAGTTGGGGTGTGTATGTGTGTGTGTGAGAGAGGGAGATTTGGAGGGATGGTCTATGGTTGTAACTTGATAGGCCCAGAGCCCATTTAAACAAGAGGGTTTCCAAAAAAAATGCAAAGATTTAAAAATGTTTTTGAAATGCAGAAAAATCCTTCATCATGAGCAGGTTATACAATACTCTTAAAAAGTGTCTAAAAGACTAATCTATAGCGAAGGAGTCTTCCTTTCCTCATAGCAGATCTGCCAGAGTAAATGGTAGGACTGATGATAAAGGAGGACTAACTAAATACTGTTGGATTTCAGTATAGTTCAATAACAAGTGTGTTTGCTATGCCTTGGTTGGTGCTGCCATCTGTACTCTGTTCCATTTACAATATTTTTGTTTGTTGGTTTAGATAAACATACTAGTGAAAAGAGTAAGATGAGATTCAAAACTATTTATCATCGTAGTATCTTAGCGCCTTGCAATCTTTAATTCATTTATCCTTGTAAGTCATAGTAGTAGGCATCCTTCAGTCTCGAGAGACAATGGGTATGCGTCCCTGAGAGGTAAAGAATTTACTCAGTTGATTTTATGGCATCCGCAAAGGTGGCTGAAGAGACCCACTTGAGAGAGAGAATCTCTGCCGCATCTGTCACATTTAAAGGTGATGTTTTGAGCCTTTGGGCTCTGCCTTCTGCAAGCTCTTTTCTCCTCTGCTAACTCCGGAGACCTCTGTTAAGCTCTTGTTTCCAAAGGCTGCGGTCCTGAGTCTGATCTTGCCATTTGTCCACATCCATGTCCATTTCTTTGAGGTCTCGCTTCCTTGAAATGCAATTTTGGGTGTCCTTTGGGTCTTTTTCCAGATGCCAATTCACCGTAGAGAATGTCCTTTGGGTTGCGCCCATCATTCATTCGGCATACATGCCCAAGCAAGCGGAGGCATCTCTGTTTGAGGAGAGTTTGTATGCTGGATATTGCTGGCCCATTTGAGCACCTCAGTGTTGGTGACTGTCTCTCCAGGAGATTCCAAAGATTAGACAAAAGCTACGCATATGAAAGCTGTTGCGCCTCTTTTCCTGATGAGAGTATAAGATCCATGTCTCACTCCCATACAAAAATGTACTGATAACACATGCACGATAAACACAGATCTTTGTGTGTTCTGTGAGTTTGTTGTTTTGCCGTACCCTCTTGTTCAGTCTAGACATTGTTGTGGCAGCTTTTCCAGTGTGGATGTTTCAAGTGAAAGGAACTCAGTAGTGGATAGTGGACCCCAGGTATGTGAACTCACAGGTAGGGAAGTGGTATTATTCCTGTGTTGTAGATGGGGAATAGAGTGACAGAGAGACCCAGGGACACACAGGAAGTCTGTAGTGGAGCAGGGAAATGAACCCTGGGTTCCTCATTCTCAGATGAGCTCTGTAACCGCTGGAACCATCCTTCCCCTTTCTTCCTTTTTCTCTTTGCTTTTTCAGAGTGTCATAGGAAAGAATGTAGGAAATTTTGCCTGGATTTAATGTGGTGCACATAGGTGTTTGATACACACACTGTAGTGTTCTGACTTAATGGAACCATCAGTAACATATATTTTCATGGTACCACTATTACCATACTGTTGCACGTGTCCATTGGCTTGCTAAAGCAAGTACAGGGTGTACTGGAGTAACTCTCAGCACTGTTTCTGTGGAGAGTTCCCCAGACAATGATAAAATGCTCAGACTTATCCTTGTGGTTCACTGAGTCTTCCTTCTTTAAAAGGATTGGGCTTGCTAGCCCCATATGTGTTGCGGATATGTGTTGTAGCAGCCAAAGCTGGGAAGACCATGACTTTCAATGCATAGTTAAATAGTCATGCTGTGGTCATCTCTGTCTGGCACTTTTTGTCTGTATGCTTGTGAAGTCTGGGCCCTGTGCTGTTAGTATCTGTTGTTTGTAGCAGTTTACCATGAGAATAGTCACTAAGAAATTTCCCCAGTGTCTTCTTGTTGGAATCATAAGGGATTCTGCTCAGTGCTCCAGGTTGCATCTATGATCTTTTTATATGCAGAGTCTAGAACGGGATCTTTAAGAGAGTTGTCTGTGTGTATATATTTTGTGTTCCTTATCACAGCCCTTACTAATTATGCCTCAGTTGCAATGGAGTGGTTTACGATTCTTGCTGTTTTTCTTTTTGCACTTAATAGAGCAGAGGACACTTATGGTGCTGAGGAAATAAATAAAATACTCTGCCTCTACAGTGAAACAAAACTGGTAATTGTCATTGACGTTTCTTAGTCACTTTCACTCTATAGTGTCCTTACTCTAGCATGTTGTTTTTGGGTTCACAGTTAAGCTGGGAAATATTTTTTTTTTAAATATTCTAACTAAAATTAATTAACTCATATTCATATTATGTTTTATATCTTATATTGGATTGTAAGTTAAGCACTGTCTTTTCATGATGCATCCTCTAGTGCCCAGTGCAACGAGGTCCTGATTCTAAAATCTACGTTTTGGGCCTACAACTAGTTTCTTTCACTGCATATAATATGGGGTAACATGCTAGTTCTAGGCAGTGGCAGTAATCGCTTTAGGTGTTTGTAGGAATAGATAGATTGCACTGATCTAGGAAATATTTAATACATTTTTAAAACCCTCACTGTGTGATTTAGGCCCTAAGGAACTCTTTTTAGAACCCTTCATCCCACCCTCTTAGTTGGTTGTGGAGAGCACAGGCCTAGCTTTGTGTATATTTAAACCTTTCCCGTGATCACATGAGAGCTCAGTCCTCTTGTGTCTCTCCCCCTGCTCCCTGTGCGGTTCTGCTACCGGAGAGTTCTTGGTACTGGAGAAATTTACTGTCTGATCTCAATTTTTAATTCTAGCAGTGGGGAGAAAAATGAGGAGCAAACCTCCTTGGAAACTTTAGATTTAGTGCCGAGAGGCTTGACCCTGGCTGTCTAAAATGTTTTACAACTTGCAGTATTTGGTGCTCAGTGGATTGTGAGTTTCAGTGCTGCAGCAGTTTTCTTTAGCAAATATCAGTTTATATTAACTTAGAATTTTTCACAGCTGTGCTCAATCTCAATGTGTTTTTAATACCCTTATGACTGAGAGTTGGGCTTGCAAATTCATCGTTAGGCATCATAAAAACAAAATGACAAGGCTTTTTATATAAAGCAGAGACAATGACATATTTAAAATCTGAGAAATCCTATTTGGTGTCTGATGGTCTGTTATCCAAGAGGCTGGATAAAGCAGATCGTCCTCATTTTTCAGAACCTGAAAATGCTGTTCAAAATAGGAAACCTGTTGTACCTTGCAGTAACTAAACTGGTTGGCAAAGTTATTTTCATTTAGAGCAAGTAGTTGGAGCAGCTGACTCTGGTGGTATAGCTTGGGGGTAAAATACAGATATAAATCATAATGTGAAGTACAAGATAATTTATATGAATGTTAAAAAAAGGCTAAACAAAGTTGGACTACTTTTGTTTTATACAGTGTACAGATTTCTAGCTATGTTTAAACTAGTAACACTTAGCTCTATTTTAGAGTCTGCATAACACTCACATGTGTCCAGATTACAGTAGCCAAAATATTTGCCTCTCTAACACTTGATCTATGCACAAAGGTTATATCCGTATCAAACTTAATGAATATCTAAGTATCTTTCCCATGCCTAGAAGGCACTGCAGATGCCACAGTTGAGATTTCCTTTGTGGAAGTATATTGTGGCCAGTAGGCAAGCTCTTTGGGAGAGAAAAGGGGGCCATAAGGTTGAAATGAGTATACACCTCTACCCCGATAGAATGCGACCTGATATAACACAAATTCAGATATAACGTGGTAAAGAACGGGGAGCCCCGGGCCCTTTAAAGCACCTTGTATCTGAATTCGTGTGGAGCCCCGGGCCCTTTAAATCACTGCCCAAGCCCGGCTGCTGGAGCCCCGGGGCTTGGGCAGCCAGGCTCGGGCAGTATTTAAAGGGCCAGAGGCTCCGGCTGCTGCGGGGCGCCCCAGGCCCTTTAAATCCCCGCCTGAGCCCCGCTGCCAGAGCTCCAGCGGTGATTTAAAGGGCCCAGGGCTCCCCACAGCAGCTGAAGCACTGAATCCCCACCGGGGCTCCGGCAGCCGGGCTCGGGCAGTGATTTAAAGGGCCAGAGGCTCCAGCCGCTGCGGGGAGCCCCGGGCCCTTTAAATCACCGCTCGAGCCCTGCTGCTGGATCTCCGGCGGTGATTTAAAGGGCCTGGGGCTCTCCACATGAGCTGGAGCACTGAGCTCTTTAAATCACCGCTGGGGAAGCTGGACCAGTCCAGCACGGCATACCGGCTCTTGCCAGTACACCATATTGGCTCAAACCCAGTATAACGCGGTCTCACCTATAAGGCGGTGAGATTTTTTGGCTCCCGGGGACCGCGTTATATCGGGGTAGAGGTGTACTTACAGCTTTTGTATGAAGGGGAGTCTCTTCCGGAAAGCACCATCTCTAACCTGGTTAAATCTGCTTGGATTGCCAAATAGTGCTTGGTTTGGCATGATTTACATCATACGGAGCTGCCAGTTTTAATCATAATTTAAAGTGAAATGTTAATGTTTTGCAATTTAATTTATTTCTAGATACATGTGTGTAGTAGGTAAAGAAGGAGATGAACAAAGTTGCCCTGGAATTTTCATACAGTAGTAAGCAAACATTCTGATGTTGAGGAATGCTTCCAACAATAATAATTTTAATAGATTTTTTTTTAAGGTAATCACTAGAAAAGAGAATTGGACAAATTCATGCATTTGAAATGTCATCCCTATTATTGTGATAGCCCTCAATTTTTTATTTTCCAATTACTGAACAAAAATAAACAATGAAGAAACAGTACTATTATAGGGATGGGTACCATATTCCTAAACTGTACAGTCAGTCCTCAGTTCAGGGGATGGAACACATGGATTTAAATTAGGGTTGTCAATTAATCGCAGTTAACTCATGCGATTAACTCAAAAAAATTAAGCGCACTTTTAATCACACTGTTAAACAATAGACTACCAATTGTAATTTATTAAATATTTTTGGATGTTATTCTACGTTTTCAAATATATTGATTTCTATTTATAACATAGAATACAAAGTGTACAGTGCTCAGTTTATATTATTATTTTTATTACAAATATTTGCACTGTAAAAATTATAAACAAAAGAAATCGTATTTTTCAGTTCATCTTATACAAGTACTGTAGTGCAATCTCTTTGTCGTGAAAGTGCAATTTACAAATTTAGATTTTTTTTTGTTACATAACTGCACTCAAAAACAAAACAATGTAAAACTCCACTCCCTGCTATTTCTTGTTCAGCCAATCGCTCAGAAAAGTTTGTTTACATTTACAGGAGATAATGCTGCCCGCTTATTATTTAAAATGTCACCTGAAAGTGAGAACAGGTTCTTCACATGGCACTTTTGTAGCCGGCATTGCAAGGTATTTACGTGCCAGATATGCTAAACGTTCGTATGCCCCTTCATGCTTTGGCCACCATTCCAGAGGACATGCTTCCATGCTGTTGATGGTCATTTAAAAAAAAAAAAAAAAGTGTTAATTAAATTTGTGACTGAACTTCTTGGTGGAGAATTGCATGTCTCCTGCTTTGTTTTACCCGCATTTTGCCATATATTTCATGTTATAGCAGCCTCGGATGATGACCCAGCACATGTTTTTCGTTTTGAGAACACTTTCACTGCAGATTTGACAAAACGCAAAGAAGGTACCAATGTGAGATTTTTAAGAATAGCTACAGCACTTGACCCAAGGTTTAAGAATCTGAAGTGCCTTCCAAAATCTGAGAGGGAGGAGGTGTAGAAAATGCTTTCAGAAGAGTTAAAAGAGCAACACTCCAATGCGGAAACTTCAGAACCCCAACCACCAAAAAAGAAAATCAACTTTTTGCTAGTGGCATCTGACTCAGATAATGAAAATGAATGTGCATCGGTCCACACTGCTTTGGATCATTGTCGAGCAGACCCATTGCCCCCTCCCCTCCAGAGGCCACAGAGACGGTTCCCGGCCAATGGGAGCTGCGGGGATGGTGCTGGGGGCGGGGACAGTGCGCGGTACTGCCTCACCCCTTCCCTCCTCCCAGGGGCCACAGAGACGTGCCAGGAGCCACTTCCAGGAGTGGCCTGGGGCCATGGCAGGCAGGCAGCCTGCCTGCGCCTCGCTGTGCTGCCGGCCATGGAGATTGCAGTCGACTGGCAGAGGCTCCAGGATCGACCAGTTGATCACGATCGACCGGTTGGTGACCATTGGTTTTCAGCTCATTAGGATATTGTGGTGAAAGGGACTGCTTGTTCAAAGGGCTAATGGAGCATGGGAATATTCTGTACTGCCAAAGCATTAGTTGAACTGTTGCACAGGTAAAATGGGAAAAGGCCCTGGAGGTCTATTGTATTAAGAGGAACAGAAACTGAACTGTGGACAGGACAATCATGACAGTTGCCAGGGTTGATAAAAATCAATGATTTTTTTTTTTATTTCAATCGGATTTATTTGATAAAATGCTTTTTGAGGAAAAAACCTATCTAAAGATAGTTTTAATTAAGATACCTTATAGCTCAAAGATCTCTCATCATGGAATAGGGATTATAAATTCTAATTCTATAGTAGGAGACAATATTCATGTAATGTTTAAGAAAAGTTTTGTAAGTGAGTTCCAATAGTTCATGGATTAGGGACCCAATGTTATGTGGTTCCAGGGGCTTCTGTATAGATTATTTAGGTTAATCTTTCTATCTACCCAATGGGACTCAGTGCTAAGTCTAGTAGATACCATCAGAGATGCTTAGTTTTGCAGTTCTCAAACTATGGATTTGTGTTTCCACAGATAACATGCTTGTTAACAGCAAAAATGTTTCAAATAAATAAATAATATATAGAGTTGAGAAATAAGACCTCAACTCTGTTGTCCCTCTTCAAATTTGTGTACACAGAGTCAATCCCTTACCTCTTCCTAAAAGTTCAGTTTCAAAAAGTTCAATGAATAGAAGATTGTTGGGGGCGGAATAGATCGGGACAAGAAGAAGTCTGGAGATAAATGTGAGAAGGGAGGGACAGGCAATAGAAACAAAAGTGAAACTGTTTGAGCAGCATATTCCAGAAGTCTTGAGGGTCTTTCTGAGTGTAGCCTTCATTGATTTGAGATTTACCATACCATTTTCTCACTAAAAGGGAAAACCTATAATGGCAGCAGGCGGTAAAAGAGACCCCAGTTTGGGTCTTATCTATCTCTGAGTTGTGAAGAATACGTATTAAGGTTATAACAGCCAACAAGAATGCCCTTTTTATGTGGAAATCCATCATTAAATCGAATCTTCCTGACTAGTTATATAAATCATGATTTAAATCAATTTGATTTAATTTAAATCAAATCCACCCTGATAGTTGCACAGAAGGCAACCCCTAACTACAGTAACTCCTCACTTAACGTTGTAGTTATGTTCCTGAAAAATGCAACTGTAAGCAAAACGATGTTAAGCGAATCTAGGGTTACCATATTTAGAAAATAAAAAAAGAGGACACTCCACGGGGCCCTGGCCCCGTCCCTTTCCCACCCCCGGCCCCGTCCCAACTCCATCCATTCCCCGCCCATTCCCCAAAGTCCCCGCCCTAACTCTCCCTCCTAGCCACGCAAAAAGGGCTGCCCAAGCGCTACCGGCTTCACGGTTTGCCGGGCAGCCTCCAGACCCTGCGCCTCCGGCTGGCGCTTCCCCAGCGCAGCTGGAGCCCAGGAGGGGAAGCGCCCAGCTGGGGGCACAGGGTCTGGGGGCTGCCCGGCAAACCATGAAGCCGGTAGTGCTTGGGCTTCGGGCAGCCCCCATGCCTCCGGACCCTGCGCCCCCGGCCGGGCACTTCCCCTCCCAGGCTCCAGCTGCTGTGCTCCTCCCCTGACTCTTCGGCTCTATTTAAGAGCCGAGCTGCCCGAGCGCTCAGGCTTCGGGCAGCCCCCTTGCCTCTGGACCCTGCGCCGCCGGAGCAGAGCAGCTGGAGCCGGGGAGG
>NC_048303.1:13064603-13139284 GCF_013100865.1 Trachemys scripta elegans | reverse complement strand
CGGTATTTTTCCCGGACATGTTCGGCTTTTTGGCAATTCCCCCCGGACAGGGGTTTGATTGCCGAAAAGCCGGACATGTCCGGGAAAAACTGGATTCACTTAGGGTTACCATACGTCCAATTTCCCCATAAGAATTAATGTAAATGAGGGGGTTAGGTTCCAGGGATTTTTTTTTTTTACAAAAGACTATATAATATATATACTGTGTGTGTATATATATATACAATTTAATAGTGGTACACGATGATGATGATTGTGAAGCTTGGTTGAGGTGGAGGAGTCAGAGGGTGGGATATTTCCCAGGGAATGCCTTACTGAGCAATTGGCTGAGCCCTCAAGGGTTAACTCTGACACTCTACAAGGCAGCAGGAATGGAGGGAGGGGAGAGAGAGATGCACATTTCCCTTTTAAGTACACTGCCTTGTTAGATTAGATCAGCTTGCTGAGACCACAGCTGCTGCAGCAAAGCCCTGTTCTGTGTCCCCCCCTGCTCTATGGACGATGGGGTAAGCAGGGTGCAGGAGTGTGTGGGGGGGAACACCCTGACATTAGCCCCCCTCTTCTTCCCCTCCCCCCCCCCCCCCGCAGAGCAAGCAGGAGTCTCGGGGAGCAGCTCCAAGGCAGAGGGCAGGAGCAGCACATGGCAGTGGGGGGAGGGACATAGCTGAACTGCAGGCAGCTGCTGTACAGGGAACTTAGGGGAGCTGATGGGGGGCTGCTGGTCCACCCTCGTTCCACGCCCCCACCAGCTAGCTGCAACGGGCTGCTCTTCCTGCAAGCAGTGGACAAAGCAGGCGGCTGCCAAATGACATTAGAAGGGAGCATTGCACAACTTTAAGCAAGCATGTTCCCTAATCAGCAACGCAACGTTAACCGGGCCCACCAAGGAGTTACTGTACACTGCTTGCAGCATTTCACCACCTCTCCTGCTACTGTTGGATAAGTGCATGAAGTTGGTTTGTAATGATTGTCTAGCACAGGGGTTCTTAAACTGGGGGTTGGGACCCCTCAGGGGGTCGGGAGGTTATTACATGGGGGGTCGCAAGCTGTCAGCCTCCACCCCAAACCCCGCTTTACCTCCAGTGAGTGGGAGGTTCCTTTAGCTCTGATGAGCTGCCATAGACCTTGGGTTGTGACTTCTAGTTATTTTTGTGGCAAATTCTTTTCCCAGTTTCCTGCATGTGGGAGTGATCAGAAAGCAAATAGTGTAGCCTATATAGTTTGAGATAAGCTGAAGCTCTGAATTGTACAGCTTTACAGCTGACAGTGTTCTTGTTAAAACTTTACATGGCCAATATCCCTTTCTATTGGAAACTTCTCCCTATTTTATTTGTCTTTAATGCCTATGGAACTCAGCGAACTGTTAGGTTGTGTAGTGCACAGGTCACTTGACAGTTCATTTCACTCTTAAAGGAGCCGGGCTGTAAAATTGTTCAGCATAAATGATACTGGTGTGATGGGTTGGATCACAGAACCCCCCTTGGGAACTGCCACCCGATGTGCAAAGACTACCCCTGCTTCTGTTTTCCCTGCCAGCTCAGGACTCCAGCGCCCTGTCTTGCTGAGCCAGACACAGACCCAGGGTCTGAATCACTTGTCCCAAAGCTGCAGGTTTACCTGAAAACAGCTCACAGTAGTGTGCTTGTCTTTAGCACTCAGATGCCCAACTCCCAATCGGGTCTAAGCCCAGATAAATCCGTTTTACCCTGCATAAAGCTTATGCAGTGCAAACTCATAAATTGTTCGCCCTCTATAACACTGATAGAGAGATATGCACAGCTGTTTGCTCCCCCAGGTATTAATACATACTCTGAGTAAATTACTAAATAAAAAGTGATTTTATTAAATACAGACAGTAGGATTTAAGTGGTTCCAAGTAGTAACAGACAGAACAAAGTAAGTCACCAAGCAAAATAAAATAAAATGCGCAAATCTATGTCTAAGCAAGCTAAATACAGATAATCTCACCCTCAGAGATACTTCAGTAAGTTTTTCTCAGACTGGACACCTTCCAGGCCTGGGCACAATTCTTTCCCCTGGTACAGCTCTTGTTGCAGCTCAGGTGATAGCTAGGGGATTCTTCATGATGGCTCCTCCCTCCCCTTGTTCTCTTCCACCCCTTTATATATCTTTTGCATAAGGCGGGAACCCTTTGTCCCTCTGGGTTTCCACCCCCCCCCCCACTGGAAAAGCACCAGGTTAAAGATGGATTCCAGTTCAGGTGACATGATCACATGTCACTGCAAGACTTCATTGCTCACTTGCCAGCACAGACAAATACAGGAAGACTCACAGGTACAGTCATCTGCAAACAATGGTCCTTGTTAATGGGAGTCATCAAGATTCCAAACCATCATTAATGGCCCACACTTTACATAATTACAATAGGCCTCAGAGTTATATTTTAGATTTCCAGTTTTAGAGACAAGAGTGGTACATTTATACAAATGGGATGATCACACTGAGTAGATTATAAGCTTTGTAATGATACCTTATAAAAGATCTTTTGCATGAAGCATATTCCAGTTACATTATATTCACTTATATTTTTATAAAACCATATAGACTGCACAACGTCACAACTGGTATTCCTTGCATCGAAGTGAGTTAAAAATTAGAGTAAGTCATTGCAGAGACTTCACTTCCAAAATCTGGAAGTGTTTTAGAACTGGAAGAAAAACAGCAACTAAAACTTGTGGATAATGGAACAAGTCACACCATGCCCAAAGTGGGCTAGATGCTCTGCTGATCACACAAAGCGATGTGGTCCCTGCTTGTGAAGAATTTTAGAGTCTAACTTCAAAATATGGTGAGTTGGGGTGTGTAGAAAGCGGCGTTGGGGTGTGTACAAAGGGGCTGGGTTAAGGAAGGACAAAGGTTACAGCAATACGGTCATGCAGTCAGTCCTTGAGGCATTTATCCGTCTTGAACATAAGAACGGCCGTACCGGGTCAGACCAAAGGTCCATCTAGCCTTGGTTCATTTAGACTTTTTTTTGTTAATAATGATAATAATAATAATTGTCTTCTTGTGAGAATAGTAGGAATAGTGAATCTTGAGAGTTTTTACTTGATGGATCACAATGAGGGGCATTCCATATTTGGGGGTGTATGTGAATAAAGCATTGTTATGGTGAGAAGCAGACAAATGGGACGTAAAGCTGGCCTGGTTGGTGGAGTAGAAGATTGAAGGATGCGTAAGGTGTGATGAGACTCGATTGGCTATCTAGGCAGGGACAATTATACAGAAGCTTGAAGGCAAAGGCAAGAAGTTAAAACTTTATGCAATAGACTCATGAGAGCCAGTGAACTATAAACGTAGGCCCTGATTCTGCGAGCACTTACACATGTAACTATGCACTTGAGTAGTTTAAATGAAGACAGTCAATTGGACTATTCTGTGAGACCTACTCTTGTTAGCTGTTTGGGATAGGGGCCATGTTTGTGCAGTACCTAACACAATGGATCCTGATCAAGGCATCTAGGTGCTATTGCAGTATGAATAATCACAAGAAATTCCGAGTGAGATGATATGGTCATACTGGATGAGTACGATAAAGTGAAAGAAAATACCAATGTCTGAACTGAGACCTTTAAATGCTCTTCTGGGCTTTGCTGCCTGGGGAATTCTTTGTATTGCAACCTGCCACTAACCTGTTGGCAAGGTTTGCATTAGGATTATATGATCATAAAATAGAATGCACTAGTGAATATAGAATGGTTATTCATTAACTGTATAATGTTTCCAGATGAAATGTGCTCTATAAAGAATAATTCTCAGAGTACCAATATGCTCACTTAGTGAATCAATACTTTGACATCTTAGTATAACTGCTTGATTAATGCTTAATACACAGTATTATATAGATATCTTTTATTTTCTCATTTTTTGTAGTGCTCTAATCTACCTTGTTTAAAGGAAAAGAGCATCCATTTGGCTAATTCTGGCAATCTTCAAGTTCCAAAGGTAAGAAGCACTTCTGATTACGTATAAACTGAAATTTTGATTAACTTCAAATGTGGAAAAGTTAGTCTCTTATTAATAACAGCATTGCCCAGAGGCTCCAATCAGTGGTACTGTTCTAGATAATGTACAAACACACAATACAATCTCTGCCCTTTCCCTTCTTCCGTCACTTCGATTGTAGGAGATATAGTCAAAAATATACAATTTATATGCAATCTTTACATACATTCCTGATGTATAATAATCAGCTGTTCCTGTTTGTCCCTCAGTCTTGCCCTCTTTAGTTGACTGCATTCTTGTAGGTCTCTGAGTAGAAGTGCAAGCCTAGTGTAAGAGTGCTGATCCAGTGTTGCATTAGATTGAATGTTAGCATATTAAACATATACTGATTATAAACTAATACAATTGTGTCAAAACACGCGGCTTGGAGGTTAGATCCAGCCTTCATGTTGGAATTATACAGCCTACATGATAGACTCAAATTCAGATTGGTATTGGTGTGACCACTATGGGTACACAGTGTCCATGTCTGGTGTCCACAATTCAAGAAGGATCTTACTAGATTGGAGAGGGTTAAAAGAAGAGCCACGAGAATGACTGAAGGATTGGAAAACATGCCTTATAGTGATAGACCCAAGGAGCGCAATCTATTTAGCTTAACAAAGGGAAGATTAAGAAGTGACTTAATCACTTAAGTATCTACATGGGGAACAGAAATTTGATAGTAGGCCGACTCTTCAATGTATCATCCAAAAGTATACAGGCGCTCCCCGACTTACGGAAGCTTTCCGTTCCGGAACGCCTTGCGTAACTTGAATTTTGCTTAAGTTGGAAATGTATACCCGACCATTACGCGCAACACCCCCCCCCACCCCCAACCAACAACTCCTATATCTAACTTATGGAAATTTTTACGTAAGTGCGGATTTGCGTAAATTGGGTTTGCGTGACCTGGGGGGCATCTGTAACAAGATCCAATGGCTAGAAGCTAAAGCTAGACAAATTCACACTGGTCGTCCCTTTATACACAGAACAGGTACAGCTCAGCCAATGTGATTATTTCCCCATATAACCTACGGTGTGCTGCTACCTAGTTCTGCAGGTATCACCTCTGAAAATGAGTTAATTCTTTATGAACATTTGGTCTTAGATCTTTCCACTAACAACTGGATTAGGGCTAACCAACTCATTTCACATAGGTCAGCGAATAGCTATGAGACACTAATGACACTAGGGGGCTTGTCACCTGATCTAGATTTAAATTATTCGTCTGGAAGTGATAATATCTGTGACCTTGATGTGGTTTTGAACGTAGAGAAGGGGAAAATCATCAGTGATTCACAGGAATTTAGTTGCCTGATTCCCATTCTTGCCTATGGCAGTCACATATGGCATCCGAAGAAGTGGGCTGTAGTCCACGAAAGCTTATGCTCTAATAAATTTGTTAGTCTCTAAGGTGCCACAAGTACTCCTGTTCTTCTTTTTACATACTCAAGGGTTTGTCTACATTGCGTGCTGCTTTCGGCGGTGCATAGCGTGTATCCCCTAGCACGGGTATAAATAGCAGTGTGTAGACTGTGAGGCATGGTTTAGGTAGGTAAAGACACCCCGAAAGAGTGTGGGTATGTACTCGAGTACATATCCTACACAGCTCTCTACTTGCCCAAGCTATGCCTCCCCATCTATATTGCTATTTTTAGCAGTGTAGTGTGCCACCGCCTCTCTGCTGCTTTCCCTGCTGCCTCCCTGTAGCTGGAGACTTTCCCCACAGCAGGGAAAGATTCTGGCAGTGGGGAAAGGCTTTGGCAGGGAAGAAGCAGTGGGGAAAGTTTTAACCTTTTCCCATTTGACTACCCCCTCTCCCCCCCCCCTTGCCAGAGCCTTTCCTTGCCACAGTGAAAGGCTTCTGCAACAGGTTGCTGCTGAAGCCATTCTCTGCCACCTCTCCTGTGCTAGAGACTTTCACTGACATGGGTAGCTACACAGTGCAATGTGATCACAGACTGCTTTTCATTGCTGTGTGTAGAGACCCGTACAGCTCTTCCAATAGTGTGTAGTGTAGATGTACCCTGAGTACCTGTGCACGACTTTGAAAATGCTAAATTTTTGAATAGTGGTCTAACTAATGTGCCTGCTTAAATTGTAGATTTCCTGCTACTTTCCCTTTTGCTTACAGCTGTTGTGTCAATGTGTTCTCTCTCTGACCACAGCTAATGAAAAATTCAGTGGAGAAGGCCTGGAATGTATGCCTATCAATTTTTAAAACTTTGGATATTAACTCTTACTGTCCTAAACTGCTGAAAGCAAACTATTCCAGCCTGCTCCTGTGCTCTTTGGTTTTATATCTTTTCAGCAACTGTTGTAGTTATGGAACTAGAGATTTATTGGTTTCTAGTTTGGTAAGTTCTGTATATCCCTTACACATGCCAAAGATGTGTATTCCTGTTACTAGGATTTAAATATTTCCTCTTTCTTTTTTGTAGGCTTCTGATGAAGGAATGAAGCTTTAAAAAGGAACTTACAAAATAAGAAAATGGGTGCAAACAGTAGCAGCATTTGTGAGCTCCCAGAAAATGTGTACTTAAAAAGATTATCAGGAGCTGAGGCTGTCTCTGAGAATGACCCATTCTGGAATCAGCTGCTTTCTTTTAGCTTTACTGCCCCAACAAGCAGGTAAGAGGATGCTTGCTGAAGGACTGAACATTTATGACAAATACATTAGCAATGGTGCCAAATAAATCTGAATGCAAAATAGACTTATTTTTCCTCTCTTTTTGGGAGTCGGTAGGCATGTGGAAAGTCCACCTGAGCGTGGGCTGTTGGAGTACCATTTCACCATATTCTCTCATTCTTGCAGCTTCTTTTCCTCATTGCAGCTGTAATTAGTCTTCATTCTCCTCACAGCTAAGAAAGGTCAGCAATAGGTCTATAACACTGTTTTTCTAAATAGGCCACTGGAAATGCTGAAGAACAACAGATGGTGCCTCCTTTGCAGGACCTATAGCTTTCAGCTCAAGCAAATTAAAGCAATGATGAAGTTAAGGGGTTCATCCTGCCAGTGCTGAGCCCCTTAAACTCCCATTGAATTTAATGGGAGCTGAGGGTATTCAGCATCTCAGGTGATTGGGCTGTAAGTTTGTTACTGGATAGGGTCCCTTATAGCTTATGTTCTTGTGACATGCCAGGATATAATCCAGACTAATGAGTAGCTGTATCACCCCTGTCTTGTAGCCTGGGGGAGCCTTTTACAATGCTTTGCTGCTGTAGCCTCCAGCTTGGACTGCTCACAAATGGTCTCCAGCATGTAAGGCTCTCCCAGCTATGTTGGGGTGTGTGAGCCAGCCAGCCAGCCACAACTCGGCTCTTACCAGCCTTGATTATGCTGCAGGGTGACCCCATCACATCCCTGGTCCTAGATTTTCCCCCAGAAATGTATGTCCTGTACTTCCCAGCTCTCTCCTGGACAGTACAAATAACTAAGAACATAAGAACGGCTGTACTGGGTCAGACCAAAGGTCCATCTAGCCCAGTATCCTGTCTACCGACAGTGGCCAATGCCAGGTACCCCAGAGGGAGTGAACCTAACAGGTAATGATCAAGTGCTCTCTCTCCTGCCATCCATCTCCACCCTCTGACAAACAAGCTAGGGACACCATTCCTTACCCATCCTGGCTAATAGCCATTAATGGACTTAACCTTCATGAATTTATCCAGTTCTCTTTTAAACGCTGTTACAGTCCTAGCCTTCACAACCTCCTCAGGCAAGGAGTTCCACAAGATGACTGTGCGTTGTGTGAAGAACTACTTCCTTTTATTTGTTTTAAACCTGCTGCCTATTAATTTAATTTGGTGACCCCTAGTTCTTGTATTATGGTAATAAGTAAATAACTTTTCCTTATCTACTTTCTCCACATCACTCATGATTTTATATACCTCTATCATATCCCCCCTTAGTCTCCTCTTTTCCAAGCTGAAAAGTCCTAGCCTTTTTAATCTCTCCTCATATGGGACCCGTTCAAACCCCTAATCATTTTACTTGCCCTTCTCTGAATCTTTTCTAGTGCCAGTATATCTTTTTTGAGATGAGGAGACCACATCTGTATGCAGTATTCAAGATGTGGGCGTACCATCGATTTATATAAGGGCAATAATCTATTCTATTAGTCTTATTCTCTATCCCCTTTTTAATGATTCCTAACATCCTGTTTGCTTTTTTTGACCGCCTCTGCACACTGCGTGGACATCTTCAGAGAACTATCCATGATGACTCCAAGATCTTTTTCCTGATTCATTGTAGCTAAATTAGCCCCCATCATATTGTATGTATAGTTGGAGTTATTTTTTCCAATGTGCATTACTTTACATTTATCCACATTAAATTTCATTTGCCATTTTGTTGCCCAATCACTTAGTTGTGTGAGATCTTTTTGAAGTTCTTTACAGTCTGCTTTGGTCTTAACTATCTTGAGCAGTTTAGTATCATCTGCAAACTTTGCCACCTCACTTTTTACCCCTTTCTCCAGATCATTTATGAATAAGTTGAATAGAATTGGTCTTAGGACTGGCCCTTGGGGAACACCACTAGTTACCCCTCTCCATTCTGAGAATTTACCATTTATTCCTACCCTTTGTTCCCTGTCTTTTAACCCGTTCTCAATCCATGAAAGGACCTTCCCTCTTATCCCATGACAACTTAATTTACATAAGAGCCTTTGGTGAGGGACCTTGTCAAAGGCTTTCTGGAAATCTAAGTACACTATGTCCACTGGATCCCCCTTGTCCACATGTTTGTTGACCCCTTCAAAGAACTCTAATAGATTAGTAAGACACGATTTCCCTTTACAGAAACCATGTTGACTTTTGCCCAACAATTTATGTCCTTCTATGTGTCTGACGATTTTATTCTTTACTATTGTTTTGACTAATTTGCCCGGTACCGACGTTAGACTTACCAGTCTGTAATTGCCGAGATCACCTCTAGAGCCCTTTTTAAATATTGGCGTTACATTAGCTATCTTCCAGTCATTGGGTACAGAGGCCGATTTAAAGGACAGGTTACAAACCCTAGTTAATAGCTCTGCAACTTCACATTTGAGTTCTTTCAGAACTCTTGGGTGAATGCCATCCGGTCCTGGTGACTTCTTAACGTTAAGTTTATCAGTTAATTCCAAAACCTCCTCTAGTGGCACTTCAATCTGTGACAGTTCCTCAAATTTGTCACCTACAAAAGCCGGCTCAGGTTTGGGAATCTCCCTAACATCCTCAGTCATGAAGATTGAAGCAAAGAATCCATTTAGTTTCTCCGCAATGGCTTTATCGTCTTTACGCGCTCCTTTTGTATCTCGATCATCGAGGGGCTGCGCTGGTTGTTTAGCAGGCTTCCTGCTTCTGATGTACTTAAACATTTTGTTATTACCTTTTGAGTTTTTGGGTAGCCGTTCTTCAAACTCCTCTTTGGCTTTTCTTATTACATTTTTACACTTAATTTGGCAGTGTTTATGCTCCTTTCTATTTACCTCACTAGGATTTGACTTCCACTTTTTAAAGGAAGTCTTTTTATCTCTCACTGCTTCTTTTACATGGTTGTTAAGCCACGGTGGCTCTTTTTTAGTTCTTTTACTGTGTTTCTTAATTTGGGGTACACATTTAAGTTGGGCCTCTATTATGGTGTCTTTAAAAATAGGCCATGCAGCTTGCAGGGATTTCACTTTAATCACTGTACCTTTTAATTTCTGTTTAACTAACCTCCTCATTTTTGCATAGTTCCCCTTTTTGAAATTAAATGCCACAGTGTTGGTCTGTTGAGGTGTTCTTCCCACTACAGGGATGTTAAATGTTGTTATATTATGGTCACTATTTCCAAGCGGTCCTGTTATAGTTACCTCTTGGACCAGCTTCTGCGCTCCACTCAGGACTAAATCTAGAGTTGCCTCTCCCCTTGTGGGTTCCCGTACCAGCTGTGCCAAGAAGCAGTCATTTAAAGTATCGAGAAATTTTGTGTCTGCATTTCGTCCTGAGGTGACATGTTCCCAGCCAATATGGGGATAATTGAAATCCCCCACTATTATTGAGTTCTTAATTTTGATAGTTTTTTCTAATTTCCCTTAGCATTTCATCATCACTATCACTGTCCTGGTCAGGTTGTCGATAATAGATTCCTAATGTTATATCTTATTAGAGCATGAAATTACTATCCATAGAGATTCTATGGAACATGTGGATTCACTTAAGATTTTTACTTCATTTGATTCTACATTTTCTTTCTCATATAGTGCCACTCCCTCCCCTGCATGACCTGTTCTGTCCTTCTGATATATTTTGTACCCTGAACGATTGTGTCCCATTGATTTGTCCTCAGTCCACCAGGTTTCTGTGATGCCTATTATATCAATATCTTCCTGTATCACGAGGCACGCTAGTTCATCCATCTTATTATTTAGACTTATAGCATTTGTGTACCAGCACTTTTAAAAACTTGTCACTGTTTATTTGTCTGCCCTTTTCTGAAGTGTCTGATTCTTTATGTGAATGTTTCTCGTCTGATCTGGCCCTTACATTATCCTCTTCCATCTTCTGCTCCTGACTAAAACCTAGAGAATCTCTATCAATAGACTCTCCTCTAAGAGAAGTCTCTGTCCGATTCACCTGCTCCTCTGCAGCAGTCGGCTTTCCCCCATCTCCTAGTTTAACATTAAAAAGGTTGCAGAGCAGTTTTTAAGTGTCAGCAGTCTGGTTCCACTTTGGTTTAGGTGGAGCCCATCCTTCCTGTATAGGCTCCCCCATCCCAAGAGTTTCCCCAATTGAGTCTGTTGTTCATTCAAGGGAATAATATGCATGCAACTTGTAACCCCAAATGGAGTTACCCAGACACTTTAACGTGAACATACTGGATTAGATAAAACTGTAAAAGAAATTAACTACAAAGAGGGAGATTTTAAGTGACTACAAATGAGGCATAGAAGTCAGAAATGATTACAAGAAAAATAGAGAGAGAATGCTTACTGGTGCCTAATTTAACAAATTACATTGGATTCAAAACAAAGTTTTCTCACCACATGCTTTCAGCAGTCTTACTGACCAAACTCTTTAGGTCAGGACCCCTGCCTCAGAGTCCAACAACTGCTTCCTTTGTCTTTTCAGGGTGCAGTAAATGCAATGTCAGAAAGAATGGGGGTGGGGAGGGTCTCTTGTGGTATTTATTCTTCCTTTTACTAATTTCAGTCCACCCCTTGAAAATCATTTCCCGCTGAGGACCAGGAGACAAAGAATCTATGTGGAAGGATATTCCCTGCTGTTCCCCCACCCCCACTTATTTGAGCTTCCTTTGTTTTCCCTCCCTGCTTGATGACCTTGTTTACTTCTTAAATGCAAATTAAGACAAGCACACATTCCTTCTTTTGTTTAGGACAAACCTGACTTTGGGCAGGGCTGGGGTGTTTGGAACGTGTGTTAATAACATCATAAAGTGGAATCTGAAACAGTGTTGTCACACACATTTTATCAGGACAATACTGATCAGCAAATTATGAGTTTTCAAATGATACCTCACAGGACTTACTTTGTATAAAGATTATTACAATAGTGTTTAGGGCAGGGGTGGCCAACCTCCTAAGAAGGAGCCAGAATTTACCAATCTACACTGCCAAAGAGCCACAGTAATACATCAGCAGCCCCCTATCAGTCCCGTCCCCCCACCCCCCCCAGCACATCCCACCCACTGGCAGTCCTGCCGATCAGTGCCTCCCTCCCCCTCCCCCAATCAGCTGTTTTGTGGCATGTAGGAGGCTCTGTGGGGGGAGAGGGGAGGAGCGAGAGCACTGCAGGCTTGGGGAGGGGGCAGGGAAGGGGTGGAGTGGGGACAGGGCCTGTGGCAGGGCCAGGGGTTGAGCAGTGAGCACCCCCGGCACAGTGGAGAGTGGGCGCCTATAGCTCCAGGCCCGGAGTTGGTGCCTATACAAGGATTCGCATATTAACTTCTGAAGAGTCGCATGTGGCTCCGGAACCACAGGTTGGCGACCTCTGGTGTAGGGTGTGAGTACAAGGGAGTATTCATCACAGTTGTTTCCTAGCACTTAATCATGAAAAATATTTTATTATTTTTATCTCTAGTGGCATTTTGAAGTTTGATTTTTTTTTGCTGGACAACTGGGAACAGGGCAAAAAGTTTATCCTGGCTTTAGGGTAACAGTACAAAGCTTGGCTCTGCTGTTCTTCACTACTCCCATATCAGACTTGTGGAGAATCATAGAAGTAGTATTGAAAGTGAACCCAGCCCTTTGAGTTCACATTTAGTCCCCAACACAAGGCCAATTGCTTTTTGTCTTCTGTCCATTTCTTTCTGCCTATTTTTAAGCATGTTTTTACCAATGCAACTGAAAGGATTGTCTCATCTCCACAAATATAAGCTGTCTAACTCCATCTCAATCATACCATTGATCAGACAATTTCCTGGCTTCCTTCTTCAGAAGAGAAGATGTTCGAGTAGCTTCCAAAGCCAGTTCCCTGTCATACTCAGTCCAGTGGAACACAATCTTATTTCAGGCTTTTCTGCTTATTTCTATAAACTCCTTGTGCTTATATACAAATGTGTATATAAAAAGTCTAAATACGAAGATGGGTGAACTTGAGTGCCTTGTATTAAATGAGGAAATTGATATAATAGGCATCACAGAAACTTAGTGGAATAAGGATAATCAATGAGACACAGTAATACCAGGGTACAAAATGTATCAGAAGGACAGAACAGGTCGTGCTGGGTGGGGGAGTGGTATTATATGTGAAAGAAAGAGTCAAATGAAGTAAAAATCTTAAATGATCCAAACTATACCACAGAATCTATGGATAGTAATTCCATGCTTGAATAATGAGAATATAGCAGAAGGGATATACTACTGACCACCTAACCAGGATGGTGATAGTGACTGAAATCTTCAGGTTGATTAGAGAGAGTATAAAAATAAAAAAATCAATAATAATGGGGGATTTCAACTATCCCCATATTGACCTGGTACATGTCACCTCAGGATGGGATGCAGAGATAAAGTTTCTCGACACCTTAAATGATGGCTTCATGGAGTAGATAGTCCTGGAACCCACAAGGGGAGAGGCAATTCTTGATTTAATCCTAAATGGAGCACAGGATCTAGTCCAAGAGGTGAATATAGCTGAACTGCTTGGTAATAGTGACCATAATGTAATAAAATTTAACATCCCTGTGTGTAGGAGGGTGGGGGGAAAGGAAAGGGAAACCAATGCAGACCACCACACTAGCATTTAACTTCAGAAGGGGGACTACACAAAAATGAGGAAGTTAGTGAAACAGAAATTAAAAATTACAGTGGCAAAGGTGAAATCCCTGCAAGCTGCATGGAAACTTTTTAAAGACACCATAATAGAGGCTTAATTTAAATGTATACCCCAAATTAGAAAACATAATGAGAGGAGCAAAAAAGTGCCACTGTGGCTAAACAACAAAGTAATAGAAGCCGTTAAAGTGGAAGTTAAATCCTTTTGAGGAAAATAGAAAGGAGCATAAACTCTGGCAAGTGACGTGTAAAAATATAATTAGAAAGGCCAGAAAAGAATTAGAAGAACAGCTAGCCAAAGACTCAAAAAATTACAGCAAAAAATTTTTTTTTAAGTACATCAGAAGCAGGAACCTGCTAAGCAACCAGTGGGGCCACTGGACAATCGATATGCTAAAGGAGCACTTGAGGACGATAAGGCCATTGTGGAGAAACTAAATGAATTCTTTGCATCGGTCTTCACGGCTGAGGATGTGAGGGAAATTCCCAAACCTGAGCCATTCTTTTTGGGTGACATATCTGAGGAACTGCTGCGGATTGAGGTGTCATTAGAGGAGATTTTGGAACAAATTGATAAATTAAACAGAAATAAGTCACCAGGACCTGATGGTATTCATCCAAGAGTGCTGAAGGAACTCAAATATGAAATTGCAGAACTACTAACTGTGGTATGTAACCTATCACTTAAATCAGCTTCTGAACCAGGTGACTGGAGGATAGCTAATGTGACTTTTTTTTTTTTTTAAAAGGTTCCAAAGGTGATCCCGGCAGTTACAGGCTGGTAAACCTACCTTCAGTACCAGGCAAATTGATTGAAACTATAGAGAAGAACAGAATTATCAGACATCTAGATGAACGCGATTAGTTGGGGAAGAGTCAACAAGGTTTTTGTAAAGGGAAATCATGCCTCACTAATCTACTAGAATTCGGGTCAACAAGAATGTGGACAAGGGGGATCCAGTGGATATAGTATACTTAAATTTTCAGAAAGCCTTTGACAAGGTCCCTTACCCAAGGCCCTTAAGCAATGTAAGCTGTCATGGGATAAGAGGAAAGGTCTTCTCCTAGATCAGTAACTGGTTAAAAGATAGGAAATAAAGGGTAGGAATAAACGGTCAGTTTTCAGAATGGAGAGAGGTCAATAGTAGTGTCCCCCAGGTGTCTGTATCAGTATCAGTACTGTTCAACATATTCCTAAATGATCTGGGAAAAGGGGTAAACAGTGAGGTTGCAAAATTTACAGTTGATACAGAACTACTCAAGATAGTTAAATCCAAAGCAGACTGAAGAGTTACAAAGGGATCTCACAAAACTGGGTGACTTGGTAACAAAATGGCAGCTGAAATTCAGTGTCGATAAATGAAAAATAATGCACATTGGAAAACATAATCCCAACTATACATATAAAATGATGGGATCTAAATTAGCTGTTACCAGTTAAGAAAGATCTTGGATTCATTGAGCATAGT
Organism: Trachemys scripta elegans; assembly: GCF_013100865.1. Lineage (NCBI taxonomy): Eukaryota > Metazoa > Chordata > Testudines > Emydidae > Trachemys > Trachemys scripta. The sequence goes on along the minus strand of NC_048303.1, from coordinate 13,124,544 downwards.
TTTCTGAAAACATCCACTCAATGTGCAGTGGCAGTCAAAAAATCTAACCATGTTGGGAATCATTAAGAAAGGGATAAATAAGAAGGCAGAAAATTTCATATTGCCTCTATATAAATCCATGATATGCCCACATCTTAAATATTGCATGCAGATCTGCCCATCTTAAAAAAGATACATTGGAATTCGAAAAGGTAGAGAAAAGGGCAAAAAAAAGTGATTTGGTTTATGGAACAGCTTCCATATGAGGAGAGCTTAATAATACTGGTACTTTTCAGTTTGGAAAAGAGATGATTGAGGGGTGATATAATAGAGGTCTATAAAATCATGACTGGTATGAAGAAAGTAAATAAGAAAGTGTTGTTTACTCCTTCTCATAAAACAAGAACTAGGGGGCACCACATGAAATTAATAGGTAGGTTTAAAACAAACAAAAGGAAGTATTTCTTCACGCAACACACAGTTAAGCTGTGGAACTCTTTGCCAGAGGATGTTGTGAAGGCCAAGACTATAACAGGATTCAAAAAAGCACTAAATAAATTAATAGATAGGTCCATCAATGGCTATTAGCCAGGATAGGCTGGAATAGCGTCCCTAGCCTCTGTTTGCTAGGAGCTGGGAATGGGTGACTGGGGATGGATCACTTGATGATTACCTGTTCTGTTCATTCCCTCTGGGGCACCTGGCATTGGCCACTGCTGGAAGACAGGATAATGGGCTAGATGGACCATTGGTCTGACCCAGTATGGCCATTCTTATGTTCTTGCTTTTTCCTCAGTAATGATTAATCTGGTAGATTATTAGTGCAGTGTCATAAATTTGGCTTTTCTTCTTGGCAGGTTTTAATAACGATGCACCCAAGATAGGATGCATGTGGTCTAGATTCTCCTTGAAGGTGTCTTACTTTAAGGCTGAGAGAAGGGCCTGAAAGCTATGGGGCAGCTTCACAGAACAATGGTGCAGCCTCACTGCCTGTTCTCCCGTTTCTGGGGTAATACAGTCTAGCTACCTAGCAGTGGGAATTTGTGCAGTATTTTTCAAACTTTTTTGGGGTAACTTTGTCCATCTGCCACTTAACCAAGGCTCTCACTATACTCATCTTCTGCATAATTGCATCTGCCCTCCTCCATCCCCTCCCACAGGCTCTTCATCCTTGTTATCGTCAGCCCACTAAAGTTCCCAAGAGTTCTACCTACATGCCTCCCACATTCCTCCCACCAGCTCAAATCCAGATACCACATTCAGAGCCTTCTCGGCCTCCACCTCCTTTCCACTGATGACATTTGCCACAACTCCACCCTTTCCACCTCCCACATCTTTCCCCATCACCATCTCTTCCCCTCTCATGTCACCTTTCCTAACCTCATGCTCATCTTCCCACTTCCTCTTCCCTTTCTCTTGCTGTCTCTGGAATGCCTGCTCCATTTCTAAAGAGATCTCCATTATCGATGATGTCATCTTATCTTTCTCCCTCCAGTTCCTGACTCTCTGAGACCTGGATCCCTTTTGTTTTGTCTGACACTGCCTCTACAGCTTCCTTCTTATGAAGGCCTGTCCTTCTCTCACATTGCCTATACTGGATCAGACTTGCTGCTTCCAACCCCTTCCTCCTCTTGGTTCTCACTCTTTCTCCTTTTGAACAGCACTGCCTCTGACTCACCTCTCCATGTTGCTGTCATCTTATGTCCACCCAGCTCTGCCCACTGGTCCTCTTATTTTTGGTTCCTGTCTCTCTATTCCTCGCATCACAATCTCACATGCATATTCTCGGTAACTTCCATGTTGATGATCCATCCAGTCCCCCATAGTTGCACGTTTCCTTGTCCTAACCTCAGTCTTGGCTCAACTCTCCTGGTCACCCAAAGGGCTGTTCACTTGACTTGGTCTTGCCAAGCATTGCTCTGTCCCTAATTTCTCTGTTGCTGAGTTTGAAGATAGCAGCCTCTCTCTTAATTAGTGTAAGCATTGTCTGCTATGAAGAAGTCATGCATTCTTTAGTGATCTGAAGGAACTACGTCCAAACTATTTTATTGGCTATGCTGAGTGCACCAAACTGTCTATAGTCTAAGATGACACATTTAGCTTTTACATGTTTTCACTGAAAATGTGCTGTATCCATTCTGGACTGATTTTTTCTATCATCTTGAAAATACTTTTATTAATAAGGAGCTATTTTTCAAGTGAATTGTAGAGAGAGTTTTGCTAATCTTAAAATCTTAAGTTTTAAACATGAATGGTCTGCAAGTGGATGTTCAATGAGAAAAATGGAGGGAATTAGCATCGTGAAGGCATGTCATTGTGCTCTTCTCTAGAAAGATAAGGGAATATTCTGTCTTCTGTGGAGAGGAGGGTTGAATGGGGGAATATCCAGGAGCCTAATGGAGGATCTAAAGGAGGGATATGAAGGGGTTGGTTTGCTTGTAGATGATCATAAGGGTTTGGTAGGTGGGAAGCGTAGTGAAAAGGAAGAATAAAGTTTTGACAAACTCACTTCTGTACTTTCTTGGTGCAATTGATTGAGGAAAAGCATACTTGTCTGCTAAGTATTAAGGGCTAAATTTAAAATTATATTGTGACTTTTTAGTGTATTGTTTAATATTTTCAGAATATTAAACAGTATATTGATGGAGAAATGTTTGGGTATTTTTCCCCCCCTTGAGGAGGGTCTGTCTCTTGGGGTCTATTCAGCAACCTTTACTTGAGTGAGTGTCACAGTGTAAGTGTTTTGGTTCTGTATCAAAATCTGGACTGATCAAGATCAGGAATGGAAACTGGTGTGAAGAATTCAGTGTACTGAACACTAGATGGTGCCCTTGCATGACAACTAGAATAGATATGTATTTTTAGAGACATAGTACTGTCTTCTATGTGGCTTAATAATTAGGGGGAAGCATGAACGTTTCTAGTTAAGCTGTGCCTAAGAAGTTCTGCTGTTTTACAAATGGTGTCAAACATTGCTCCCTGCGTGCCATCTTGAACCAGTGGCTTAGCTGGATGATCTTACTCACATGAGCAAAATAAGAGTTCAACACTCGTAAAAATGCAAGGTCAACCTCATTAAGAAATCAGATGTTCACCATGTTTTATTACAGAGGGTATTAAATATGGCTATTCCTGTTCACCCCAGGGGATCAGTCATTTTCAACAGCGGCTTGAAGGGGTCAGGTTTGTCACTTGTTAAACATGGCAGAATTTTTTTTAGTTCTAGAATTATACCTCTTCATGTTAGTCTCTTGCAGAATTGGATGGTTTATCAGTAGATGCTAGTTTTCAGGCTTTAATGAAAAACATATCAATGCTAAGTTGAGGTAATTGATGGTGACTCTTCAGGGGGATAGTTTTTCATAAGCAGTGTCAGGTTAAATTGGGCAAGCGCTTACAAAGTTAAGGTGGATGCCATCTCCCATGAGGACGTAATGTGATGTTAGCTTTGGCTTTTTTAGGTTTAGTCTTCTAGCTAGTAGTGTCAGGAATGGGGAAGCTTAAGGGGAGCTCTCTTCTCTCTTCCTGACCTCTGAAACTTCCTGGGTGTTGGGGCCAACAAGCTCTTATCTGTTACCTGCTACAGTGGCTTCCTCCTCCTCCCCCCCACCAGCTATGTGTGCTTTTTGCCCCTTAGACATAGGAGGAACCACACCACGGGTGATGCAACATGCCATCTGTGAAGAAAGTGGGTGATATCAGTGTTGCTTTAAGAAATATTATGTGTACCTTTGATTGTTATGATGGAGTTCTTAGGGGGGAGGGATAGCTCAGTGGTTTGAGCATTGGCCTGCTAAACCCAGGGTTGTGAGTTTAACCCTTGAGGGAGCCACTTAAGGATCTGGGGCAAAAATCAGTACTTGATCCTGCTAGTGAAGGCAGGGGGCTAGACTCGATGACCTTTCGGGGTCCCTTCCAGTTCTATGAGATAGGTATGTAGTGCCAAGGAGACAAGTGTGTAATAGCCAGAAGAAGGAGCTGAAAGGGAAACTGCTCGCTATTTGCAGCCCCTTTGGCATGAGTGATAAGCAGCAGGGGCAAATGTGTGACTCGCTCTATACGAGTGACATTTGGCAGCTATTGCCAGTGGGACCTCAGCAGAGTTTATGGGTGATGGAAGGTGGGCACTGCATGTGTATGTGGTATTATAGGGGGAGCAAATAGAGACCTCTGTTAGTGTTGGGCAACCTTTCCATTATAGAGCATTCTGCATCCTTATTTTTGAGGAGCTCTGATACCTCTGTTTGTAGTCAGGCTGTGGGTATTCATCAGGTGGACTCTCCTCAGGCTACAGAAGTGCCTTTTCTTTATCCCATGAAATTCCCCTTGTTTCAGCCTCCTTGTCCATATACATCATGATAGTCTTTAATTACATGATCACATGTGACTTTTTCCTAACGACTCCTGGCTCATTCAGTTCACAGGATGGACACACAAGGAGGCTGAATTAAGGTTGCATAAATTTGGCATTTCCTAACTTTCAGTTGCTTGACTTTTCAGCCTAAATAATGTTTTTGTATGCAGAAAAACTGTTAGCAATCTGTAGGCCTTTATCTAGTTTTGCCTGGTTATAGGCCAAGAGCCATGGGACATGACATGTGATGTGTGAGCCTTGCTCTCAAGTCAGGCAGAGCAGTGCATTGCTGAGGGAAATGTGACCTTATTTTTAGTACTGTTGTTAGTTACAATGCTTTCATGCTGGAAACCTAAAACAGAATTAATTAAAGCAGAACTTGCTGAAAATCATATGCTTAGTATTTACTGTTCCACTTTGTTCTTTCCCTTGAGTTTTAGAAATGGCTGGTTGAAGAATAGTGTGCATGATTCTTTAATGGAAAGACATAAAATGAACAACTCTTATGTTGCCTTAATATGGTATGTTTTTAAAATTGGTACAATAAATTATATGTAGCTTTTCATTCGAGGTCTTTCTTATGAATAGTCCATTAAAGTCAGCATTCCCACAGTATGAATTTACTGAATGGGCTGATTCTTCTCAGTTTTGTGAATGATGGCAAGGGAAAAGCTTTGCTTAGTCAAGGGAAAAAGGACCAACATGGCTACAACAACACTGCATAAGGGAAAAAGCTGTCAGGAAAGCTTCCTCTCCTCCTCTCTTCCCCCCCCCTACCCCCCCCTAGGGTGGTTGTCTACTACAGTTGGGGTCTTATTTATGCCTTATGAAGACTCGTCCAGTGTTGTAACATGAGTGTAACTGCAACTTGTATGGGTGGTATTCTAACTATTGCTTTGAGCCACAGTGATTTTTTTTTAAAAGTAGAAATTCTATTTCTGATGCTTTGACGTCATTAAATTAAAAGGAGTGGCTTTTCGTAAGAAGAATATTCTATCCTGTCAATCTTTTCACGTGGTCAGGCAGCAACTTTTACTCAGTCTCTTTTACTCAGTAACGCTTTTGCTGAAGTCTCGGATTCTGGGTCAGTTACACCGGTATAAATCCAAAATAACTGAGTTGAAATGAACTTTAGCTACTGTAGATTAAAGGCATTGATTTTAATAGGATTCTGGACTGGAATTATGCTGTAATAATTGAGGACAGAATCTGGCCCGCTACTAATATTAAACTAGAGACGAGACCAAGCCGAATATAAAAACCTACAAGGAATGATATCCATCAATTTTGGGCAATAAACTGCCTATCTTGGCCCTCTCCCCAATCTTTGCTTTTTAAAAATGTTATTTCTTACTGGAAATTACTCATCAATGGAAGAAACTCCTTGTGCTATAAGAAGTCATTGCAGAAATAGAAACACAAAATACATTCCAAAAAAATAAAAACATAAATATCAGACAAGGTGCTAACATTAAAAAGCCAGTTCAATAAAGCAAAACAAAATTCTGGATTGTCCAAACAAAATACTGTGTATGAATAGTGATTAGCATAATATAAGAGTCACTCAATCCGGATAATGGCTCGTAATAAGAGTGAGAAATAATGGATTTGTTTGGTTCACTGACAGTTCTGAAAAATAATAATAAAATCATGTTCGGGCCTTTTAAACTGGTTTTAATAAAAGTTAAGGAAATTTGGAAACAAAGGGTGAGATTCACAAGGGATATGGGCACATTTCACAAGGGGTGGTTGTCTCCTACCCACCATTAACTCAATAGCCCAGTGGTTAGGGCACTGGCCCAGGATGTGGGAGGAAGGACTGGAACTTGGCTGTTCTCCCTCCCAGATTAGTGCCCGAACTACCAGGTTGTAGTCATTCTCTTGCTCTCTGGTTTAATGAGTATTTAATTGTTTATACCAAGTAGAGCAGCTTCCCCAGGAGAGAGTGAGGGCTTGTCTACACTGGCACTTTACAGCGCTGCAACTTTCTTGCTCAGGGGGTAAAAAACCACCTCCCTGAGCGCTGCAACTTTCAGCGCAGTAGCGTGCCAGTATAGACAGTGCACCAGCTCTGGGAGCCGCTCCCCTCATGGAGTTGGTTTTCTTGGAGCGCTGGGAGAACTCTCTCTCAGCGCTGTGCCACAACTACACAAGCCACATTAAAGTGCTGCCGCGGTAGCACTTTAACGTTGCCAGTGTAGACAAGCCCTGAAACTCACCCAGAATACATTCCGATAGCCTGTGGTTAGGGCACTCACCTGAGAGGTGGGAGACGAGTTCAAGTCCCTGCCTCACATCAGGCAAAAGGGGATTTAGAACTTGGGTCACCCACGTCCTGGATGAGTGCTCTAACCACTCGGCCATTGGATAAAAGGGGGTTCTCCTCCTCCTCGGTTTTGTGAATGGGACCTCAGGCTTTTTGATGTTTCTGGCTAGATTAACAATGTGTCATTTCAGAAATGAAAAAATGAACCATGTCACAGTTCAGGGCTGCTGCCCCTATATTCTGCCTCTATAGTCCAGCAAAGGTACCTACTCTCAGGCTTTCGGCTCCTCTAGTTGTCGCCTCTCTTGGGTGGTGACTTGTCTTACTTCCTTCTGTCCAGAATATTTCTAGGCTGCACAGCTTCCTGATTGTACTGTGAATTCACCAGGAAAGTCAGACTCCCTAAGCGGGCCTGCTTTGCTTTCCTCCTCAGCAACCGTTAATAGTGCAATTGTCATAGTTATAAGTTACCACACAGTATTTCCTCTGCAAGTCTACTTTTATTCTTAAGGTAAAAAAGCATTACAGAAAAAACATTAATAAAAGAACCTACACATGTGCTAATAAGCTTACTAGACATCACTCCACCTCTGACATCGGCTCTGGCAGGAGCAGTTATTCAACATTCTACCCAAAGGGTTTCCTTTATGGTCACCAGTTCATCACAACTTTATTTCAAAACAAGCACCCAGTCTTATGGGGCCTCAGTAGGCCAATTCATCCATTACTTCCCTAAGGATTGGGGCCCTTGATGGACTAGAGGTCTTGTCCGTTGGCTGGTTCAGGAAGAAGACCCTGAGCAAGTTTAAAATCAATTTGGCTATTTATCCAAAAATCCTTTCTTTGTCGATTGGTCCGGTAGAAATCAGTTTGAACTAGTTACTTACCTCTCCAGGGAGGTGGCTTCAAAGGGCTGATAATGGAGGAAATATATTAGCATCCCCCTCCTGCTAGAGAAGATACAAACAATGCAATAATATATACACAATTGCATTTTGAATGCAATGGACCCCAAAGGTATTGACCCTAATTCAGTAAGGTTTAACTTAACTCAATAAACTTTATCTTAATTCCATAGGGTTTGATCAGGATATTGTCAGTCTGTCACAAACCATTTCAACATTTCTGATTTTTTTCTTTTTCTTTTTTTTTTTTTAACCAAACTTAATTGCCAAAACTGACACAAATTCATGAAATGTTTTGGTTGATACAAAATTTTGCATTTCAGCAGATTAGTTTCATCTAAAAAATGTTGTCCAACTCTACTCCTCATCTACTCCGGGGTTCCACTGCACTCTCTCACTTATGAGTTGTGAAAGGTTGCCTTGCTATAATGTTTCTGAAATGCCTTTTGCTTTGTATGTGAACATATTAAATTAAAGCTTCCTTCCCCCCCACCTCTCCAAAAAAACAAAATGTATGCAATGGTAAATTGTGCAGTGAATAAGAGTGGGTTTTTGCCTGTTCAATGCACCGCTAACTTAGCTTCCCAAGCATGTACAAATCAACCTACATTTGCTTTGAATGTTGCTTAAATAGTGCTACTGTTGTTTTTTAAAAATAAAGTACTGTGCAAATAAATCACTCCTCCCCCCACCTGGAAAGTGTTCACAACTTGGTAAAATCAAAACCACTGGAAGATCCAAAGGCACTATCGAAAGGTAATATCTTTTATTGGACCACCTGCAGTTCATGAGGGAAAGCTTTCTCTCACAGAAGTTCTCTCACAGTAAAAGATACTATCTCACCCACCTTGTCTCTCCTTAGCAATACTTTGAAAGAACAGTGGTCATTATTCATGCTGCTGTTTGCTCATTACTAGTGATAGGCAATTCTCCTTGAGCAAGGTCTGGCTAGAGAATCTTGCCCGCATGCTCGGGGTTCAGCTGATCGCCATATTTGGGGTCGGGAAGGAATTTTCCTCCAGGGTAGATTGGCAGAGGCCCTGGAGGTTTTTCGCCTTCCTCTACAGCATGGGGTAGGGGTCGCTTGCTGGAGGATTCTCAGCGATTTGAAGTCTTTAAATCATGATTTGGGGACTTCAACAGCTGAGTCAAGGGAGAGAATTCTTCCAGGAGTGGGTGGGTCAGCTTTTGTGGCCCGCATCATGCAGAAGGTCAGACTAATGATCATAATGGTCCCTTCTGACCTTAGAGTCTATGAGTCTATGAGAACAGTGCATGAATATTGGCATAGAATGTACTTTGGAATCACAAGCCTCAGTGCTCTTCCCCCCTCCTCTCCCCCCCAAAGCCCACTTGACTTGTTGGTGCTTGCTCTAAGAGACTGTCTGGCTCAGTAAAAATTCAGGCACATAATTAACTGTCCTGTTTTGCTAGAAGTAAAATATACAATTTGTTAATGATTAATGTATGTATTGTTTGCCTCTTCCTCCTCTGCAGTACAGTGTTAACACCTATTATATCCATACAATGGACTTCTCTCTATTTATATCTGCCAATGTAATGTTAATCAGAATTAATTGAGAACTTCTTCACCTTGCGTTTATGACTTTGATACCCTGACTTTGAGGTAGTTGTTTTAGGCCTTGGCTATATTTGCGAGTTACAGTACAATAAAGCAGACCCGGGCGCCCCAGTTCACTCCCCGTCCACACTGGCAAGGCACGTAGCGCGCTCTGATTCCGCAGCTACAGTGCTGCTGGTACTCCACCTCAGTGAGTGGAATAACGTTTGCTGCGCCCCCGCTGGAGCGCTGTGGCGCCAGTGTGAACGAGGTGTTGCGTTACTGCGCTGTGATCAGCCTCCGGAAACGTCCCATAATCCCCTTAAATCAAGTGGCCACTCTTGTCATTGTTGTGAAATCGGCTGCAGGAATGCGGAAATGCCCTTTCAAAGCTCCATTTTTCGGGCTACTTATCAGCTCTGAGAAAAGCAAACATTTACTGTTTGCTTTGAGTGAGAGAGAGGTGGGTGTGGGGAACTAAGGGGGTCTGAATTTACAAGACAGCATGCTGACACACTCTCAGCACCCCAAAAACCCACTCTCTCTCCCCCCACATACACACAACACACTCCACTCCCTGTCACACTCCACACACACCCCCCATTTGAAAAGCACGTTGTAGTCACTTGCATGCTGGGACAGCTGCCCATAATGGACTGCCCCAGTGCCGCTGCAAGTGCTGCAAATGTGACCACAGCAATGCGCTTGAAGCTGTCAGTGTGGACAGACGGCAGCGCTTTCCCTACTGCGCTCTATGAAGGCGGATTTAACTCACAGCGCTCTACATCTGCAAGTGTAGCCATGCCCTAAGTAACTCCTGCTTCTACTGGGGGATTTATAAGACTTTCACCTATAGATCTTCTTTCCTTGATCCTTAGCTCTTGAACATACAGTAACTGCAAACACTCTGCTTGAGGGCTCCATCCACCAGGGATTCCTTTGACCTAGAAATGTTGGAAGTGCAAACTGAAGCTACTGTTTCTAGTCTGGTAGTTCATTACGTAGTGCAGTGATCAAATATTATTTAAAGTAATCTATTGATTTTTTTCCATAAAATGTTTAATAATAAGGATGTAACTTGGTAAAACAAGAATGAAAAAGTGTCTCTAGGACAATATTCTTCAATAAAGATGTAAATAATTTTTTCAAAAATTAACCTAGAAAAATATTCATATCCAGATTAATAGCATAACTGATTTCAGTTAAATTTAAATATTGTTTGAGAATAGTCTGTGGAGAGCAATCCAACAGTGACAGTGGATGCAGTGTTGTTGTAGTTATGTTGGTCCCAGGATATTAGCAAGACAGGGTGAGTGAAGTAATATCTTTTATTGGACCAACTTCTGTTGGTGAGAGAGACAAACTTTCGAGCTTACACAGAGCTTATCTTCAGCTCTGGGAAATTTACTCAGACCTTGTCTATACACAGATTATTTTGGTATAATTTACGTTGTAACTTATTGTAATTTATGTGATTTAAACCACACGCCCCTGAGCAGCATAAGTTATACCTACCTAAGCGCTGATGTAGACAGCGTCTCCTGCTGACATAGTTGCTGCCTCTCTTGGCGGCAGGAATTAGGCTGACGGGAGAGCTCTCTCCTGTTGGCTTAAAGCGTCTCCACCACAAGCGCTACCGTGGTTCTGTAAGTACTGTAGTGTAGATGTAGCCTCAAGCTATCGCTACACTGCACTTTAGTCATTTAAAACTTTTGTTGGTCAGGGATGTGAAAAAAAAAAACACACACACCCCGACTGACAAAAGTTTTAACAACAAAAAGTGCCTCATTGGGGGTGGTTTTATTTTGCCAGCCAGCAAAGAGTGGCTACACTGTGTACCTTAGGCTTTGGCTACACTGGCAATTCACAGCCAGTGAAAAAACACCCCCCCGAGTGCAGCGCTGTAAAGTGCCAGTGTAATCAGCGCCTGCAGCGCTGCACGCTCGCTCGCAGCGCTGCAAGCTATTCCCCTCGGAGAGGTGGAGTACTTGCAGCGCTGCGAGAGCTCTCTCGCAGCGCTGGCGGCGCGACTACACTCACGCTTCACAGCGCTGTGAATCTGCGAGTGTAGCCAAGGCCTTACAGCGGCATGGCTGTGCCACTGTAAGGTAGGCAGTATACACATATAGCCTCAGGAAGTTACTCCTAAATGCAAGTTGGAACAGATTGTTTAGCGTAAGTGGTTAACACATATTTCAAGGCACCATTCAAGTTAGAGTGGCCCATTTACACCCCTCCAGTCATAGGGAAGAAAGGAGTGTGGGGGAGTAGCTGGCAGGAGAGGGGTTAGTGGGTTATAGATTGTTAGTTTGTAATAAACCATAAATTGAGTGTATTTATTCAGTCCAGGATTTTTAGTGTCTAGTAAAGTTATGAATTTAAGATAATCTTTTGAAAGTGGTATTGTGCAGGTTTCCTTTGAGGATGAGGACTAATAGGTCAGATATAGAGTGATCGCTTTGTGAAAAGTGATGGTGGAGTCTAGCTTAGGTTCCTTTTGTTCTGTGACAAACGTAGAGGGTCTCTCAAAAGTTTACCTGATAAAGTTGAGGGCTCTTAGATTATTCTTCTGTGTGTGTATAAGACACATCTTCCTGGGATGAATTATTGCTTCAAACACATTTGACAGGTAGGTAGAGTGTATATTGCAACTCCTTTTGTGATTCTGGTTCATAGGTTACTTCTCAAATTTGTTCTCATGTATGGGTGAGTAATCTTCTGTACTACATGACTTTAAGCATATATTGAATCTTATACCTCAAATCATAAATACTTTTTGAAAAAAGTCCTACCTGACAATAAGGCTGCCATTATTTTATGGGGAGATTTTTTTGGCAGGGTAGGGGGATTGGAATTCTTGAACTGCGGTCTGTGATCAATCCACTAAATGAACTTTACTCCTTGAAAAATATTCTCTTGTTGTTCATCAGTATTGGAAAACAGTTAGAAGTCTAACACTGCTACTCTGTGGATTAATGAAAGGATCCATGCTTAAGATAAGTTTCCATCTTTATATTCATTCATTAACTAAACAGCATCTCCGGGGGGACTGTGGTGCAAAGCAAATCCAATAGCTAGTGCTAGTGTTGTTGCTCTCATGCCACCTCATGAATCTTGGCTGATGACATGCAGAGACATTTTCTGCATAAGTGGTTAATATAGTCTATCTTCTGTCTTCATAACAGAAAAATTATTCAGGCAACTTTTTCCGCTTCTTGCATGTATTTTTTTTCCCCCTGCTTGAGTTTAGCTGACTGTTACAGTTTACATGGCAGTTTACTTTGCATTTCCTGTTAAGCTTTGCTTCAGCTTTCTAAAAATGGGCTGATTTTTAGGTGTACACTGCACCCTCTTCATAAGGCATCCTTGGGGGCCTAATAATAATGTTGAATCGTAAAGGAATAGTGTTACAATATTTGGGCATGGTAGCAAGGCTGTACTTGTGGTGGAGGCACTTCCATTATAACCTTCCCCCCGGGTGCTTGTAACTCTTGTGCTGAGTTTTTGCAGGCATGTTTTTACCTAAAGTGTAAAATTTTAAAATGGCAAAATACAATTCTATGTTTTTCTTTTTCTTGTCTGAATTTGAGGAAATGGGGTGTGCCTGGTTTTCAAGATTTTAACTCTATATTTTATTCTCAGTGGAAAATGACTAAAGAGTTAGAGAAGTCTATGCTGTTTAACTATTTTGACCAAAGCAGGAAGTCTGTCTGGTTCTACAGAATGGTGGTAGTTTGGGTTTTTTCAGTTTGCTTTTCAAAATAACTAGGGAACAAAAGCGATGTTAAAAGTTGTTATGGTTGCAAAGACAAACATTCAGAAATTAGGAAATACAAGAGGTACGGTTATGAGATTATTGTCCCTTCATATTGAAAGTTTCAATCCTGGAGCAATTAAAAAAACTAAATTAACCAGGTAATCTGAGTTACAAGAGCCTTTGGTGTCTTTTTAAGCACCCCTATTAAAAAACAACACCACATTCCTCCTCTCCCTTTTTGTTGGATTCAGATTATACTGCATTCAAAGAGACCCCCCCTCCCCCCCAAGTGTAGTTGGAGTGCAATAAACATTCTCCCAATCTGTCAGTGTCAGGAAGGAATACATCCTGATGACAAGCAATCAGCTGGACAGATTTTTTGATAGAAAATTGAGAGAAGTCCCTGTTTCATTCAGACCCAGTAAATTGTAATGTCTGTAGGCGTTGATTCTGTTTCCCATTTTTATACCATTTGTCTTCAATTACAGCTGTGTTTCTAGAGCTGAAATAAGAGACCACCTCAGAGATAAAATTTTAACATTTCAAAAAATATGTATTGGCAAGTAAGTTTAGTCTTTCTGAAATTCAGCTACAGAAGCTACTAAAGCAGGCAGCAATGCAAATGTGCGTTTCTCTGCAGTCAAACAAGCATAAACTAAAATTGTAGAGGCAGAGTATTAAACACTGTGAAAGATGACTGCTTTCTCTCTCATGCATGCAGTCAATTCACTGTGCTGCAAAATAGTCCAATGCACAGGATAATCTGCTGATTTAAAAAAAAAAAATTTAATTTGATGGCTCATTTCACTGGTGAAGTTACTCTGTCGTGGAGCATAAACACTGGCTTTACTACTGAAAACCTTTTTAATAACTCCTTTGACTGATGATTCTACCAATACCCTATTCATTGGCTCCCATACAAAATTTATATTCGCAGCCACGCCGGAGGAGCTGCCCGTGCTGGGCGCTGGCTCCTGCAAGCGGCGACCTGACATGCTGCTGCTTTTACCGCTGTGGTTCCTGGCCTGGTCGCAAACCATGGCCCTGCTGGTTTCACTCGTTGTTACTAGAGCCCTGCAGCTTCTCGGATATCTGAATCCATGGATATAAATTTTGTATCCGTGCAGGGATCTAGCAGCCTGGTCTAAGCATCTTTAATTACTTTGATTTTGTCTGTCAGATTGCTTATTGGAAAACACTGGCTAATATTTAGTAAAGATGGGGAATGACTTAGCAAATTGATTATGGTAAGACTTTAATGCTTATGAAGGCTGTATACTAGGGGTACTAAGACGGAGACTCTGCCACTGATTTGCGGTGAACTTGGACACCATCCTTGACTTCACTGAGCCTCAGTTTCCCCATCTGTAAATTGGTGACAGTGATATTCACTCACCTTTGAAGTGCTTTGAGATGTAGATGAAGAGTGCTGGAAGTACTTATTATATGTTAAGTAGCATTTCTCTTCTTCAGACATTAAACTGGCTTGACTGTATTTGTATTCTGAGAACTGCTAGAAAAATGCTGCTTGAAACAGTTGTGTGATTTCTACAGTTCAGACTCTGAATTAACTGCCTCTGCACAGGGACTGTAGATGCCTTCTTTGACATCCTGGGTTTTGGACCACTAAAACATTTCCAAATGAGTGCCCACAGACTAAGGAAAACCCCTGTTTGGAAGCTGAGCTTCCTTTTTCATCCAGTCCAAGCCACACTGGCAGCTGAGCCTCCAAGAAGGCAGAAACACCTGAGGGCAGCAGAAATGCCTTTGATGTGAATGTAGCCTTGAGTGTCGTGCAATTTGAGACCTTAATCTTGTCAGGAAGAGCGTGTGCAGCTAGTAGGTGTGTGCAGGTGGAGGAGACATGGAAGTGAGAGTAAATATCCATTTGGAACATGGAAGAGCTCTTCAGGATGTAAGAGGCTTCACTAGGAATCGCTGAAGTGATTTTTGAAGTTGATGGATATAGACGGGTTTGGCTTATCCTTAGGTGTACATGAATGTTTACTAGCTAGGAGTGTGTGACGCAGACACCACGAGCTGCCAGCGGGCAGAGGGCACAGTGGGTGCATATGGTTTTATAGGGATCTCCTGGGTCAGATATATGCATAATAATTCACGGAAGGGTGGCAGTGTGATCTCTGAGAGCCAGTAGCCCACTGGTTATCATAGTCATTGCAAAATGTATGGATGGATAATATTTAAGGTGTGATGTATCTATATGGGAAATTATGTTCTTAAGGTTTTGAAGTTAAGGTAGGTCACCAGAAAGTGACATATCTCAGGAATATTCTGTGGCCAGAGGAGTTGGGGATCTGACCCATGGCAGGCACAGACAAGGCTTCCTCATGTTAAAAGCAGGTGGTAGCAAGATGCCTCACAACCTTGGGTACCCCGGGAAGCGTCACAGAGTGGATTTCTGCTTGTGATTGTCCTGTAAATGTAAATCTATACATCTAGGAACAAAGAATGTAGACTATGCTTATAAGATGGGGGACTGTATTCTGGGAAGCAGTGACTCTGAAAAAGATTTGGGGGTGGTGCTGTATAATCCTCTGAACATGAGCTCTGAGTGACACTGTGGCCAATAGAACTAATGCAACCCTGGGATTCATATGAAGAGGAATCTCGAGTAGGAATTGAAAGGTTATTTTACCTCTGTGCTTGGCACTAATGTGTCCATTGCTGGAATACTATGTCCAGTTCTGGTGTGACACTTCAAGGATGTTGATACATCGGAGGCAGTTCAGAGAAGAGCCAGGAGAATGATTAAAGGATTACACAACATGCTTTATAGTGATAGACTCAAAGAACTCGATCTATTTAGCTTAACAAAGAGACGGTTAAAAGGTGACTTGATTACAGTCCATAAGTATCTACATGGGGAATAAATGTGTAATAGGCTTATCAGTCTAGCAGAGAAAAGTATAACATGATCCAATGGCTGGAAATTGAAGCTAGGCATAAATTTTTAATGGCGAGAGTAATTAACCATGGGGAAAATTTACCAAGGGTCGTGGTGGAGTCTCCATCACTGACCGTTTTAAATCAAAATTGGATGTCTTTCTGAAAGATATTCTCTAGGAATTGTTTTGGAACTGTTCTGTGATCTGTGCTATACAGAAGGTCAGACTAGATCATCACAATGGCCCCTTCTGGCCTTACAATCTATGGATCTTTCCTGCCCACTGGCCTCCCATTTTTCTCTCCTACTCCCACAAATATACTTCCATATTAAATGCTATGGCACTTAGTGAAGTGAAGTTTGGGGATGTTTTTGGGTGATGTAGATTTCTCCAGGCTTCATTTTTGTCATTGCACACAACCCAGCTATGGAACTGGACGCTTACCACAGAAGCATGTGGGCCCAAGGTTTCTGCAGATATGGTTCTTACTTCGTCAACTTGTAGATGAAAGGAAGTATTCTTTCAGTCAACATATATTTAGACTGTGGAACTCATTACCACAAGATGTCATTGAGGCCAAGAATTCAGTAAGATTGGACGTTTATATGGATAACCAGAATATATCCAGAGTTGTTATAGTTAATGGGTGAAATACGAGTATTTGTAAGGGATTTAAGACCTCATATTTCAGGGTTTAAGACAAAATCTAACCCTTAGGGATTAAGATTGGATCTTTATGGGGGCAAACTATCTCAAATCTTTCCACTGAAAAGGGTTGTTGCATTTTCCTATGAAGTGTCTGCTTCTGGCCACTGTCAGAGACAAAGTACTGGACTAGATGGATTGTGGATCTGATGCAGTATAGCAGTTCCTATGGAATCGCAATTTGGAGGTCTCCTTGGAGTATGATGATTGGTTTGGCTAATCCATTAAATCCTATTTTTCTATAGTTCTTTTGCTTGATTTGAGGGTGAGTGGGAGAGCCAGACCTCCCAGGAACTAATCTGTTTCATATTTTAACCCACTGGAGAGGTTTGGGCTTTTGGATGCACCTCTCTTGGTTTTACAGGGAGGAATTCTATTGAGAACATGTGGGATGATATATAATTACTATATGAGCATGCAAACTGGGAATGTACAAAAACATCTTGGGCAAAATATCTCACAAGTAGAGGAGATTTGAGCTTTTAAGAAGGCTCTTGAGTCACTTTCTGCCAGAGAGAAAGTGCACTCCTGTCTTTGGTTGCCTCTGACTGCAAAAGAGACTGGCAACTAGACTAGTTAATGCTTGGTGATTCCTGAAACCACTAAAAGTCGGTCTTTCCCCTAATTTCCCATTGTAAAGACTTTTAAACATAAATACTTTCCACTTCCATAACATTTTCTGTCCAGGGACCTCAAAGCATTTTGCAAACACTAAGGATTGAATCCTCACTTTTCCCAGGCCTACTAACACACCTGCATTTGCAGGTGATATTGGGATCTGCTCACCCTCCACATCCCTTTGGTAACCTGTGCTTCAGATAAGTAGAGGGAGGCTTACCTTCTATACCAGCAGAGCAAAGATGTATGGGAAATGCACAAGAGAAAAAATGAACAAAATTGAGAGACTCTGCGGAGGTGAGAGAACTAGGTGAGGGTGTGTCCTGGAGCTGAGAGATAATAGTGCAGTAGGAAGAAATTAGTGCGTGGAAGCCTTTGGGGCTGTGGAGAGAGAATGAAAAGATGCATCAAGACAGATGAAGATTAGAAGAGGCAGAAATGTAAGAGAATGAAAAAGCTTAGTTTTCTATTCAACCCCTCTATGGTAAAGCAAACAAAAGCCCTCTAGATTTTTCTCAGCCTTGAGCTAATATGATATCCTCCCCCTGGCCCAAATCCATTTAGGATGTTTGTGCCACTGTCATTTTCATTCTGAAAGACTGACCACAATGCTCGCTCCTGTATTGCTATGCCCATTTTATAGATGACAGCTTCAAATCACTAGAATTGTTTACACCAGCAATGAATTTGGCCTTGAGAGGATAAGTGTCTTGCCCAAGGATATCTGAGTGAGCTGGTGACCGAGCAAGGAGCAGAAATCTAGTCTCTTAACTGTCCTCTTTACTTGCTAGACTCAGCTCCGCCTCTAAACATCTCGTGGTGCTTAGTGAAATTTCATGCTGTGATATTTACCTTATATGTATTCAGAAGGTGACAAATTGAAAAACAAAATCCCATTTCATAGTTGCACTTGGTAAAAGGTGTCTAGCTCTTTTTGATGGGATAATAGGCAGTTACCTGAAAACTCATTGAACTGCAAGTTATCCTAGGCCGGGGGTTTTGAAAATGGAAGTTTAATAGACTCCAGCTTTTCTACTGATCATAGCATGTTACTTTGTGCCAGGTTTCGTAAAACAAACAAACTGGACCTGGAAGTGTAAAAGACATTTTCCCAACCCAAAAAACCTCATTGGCTTTGTATATATAGTGAAATACTTCTGTGATGGATTGTGTTTACTGAGCGACAACCTATCCTGAATGCTCAGTTACTGAGGGACAATCTACACTCGTTGCTATACTTCTTTTCCACAAGCTACTCTCAGTATAACCTTTTATGAGTGATGTACCTGAATATTTGGATGCTAATATCTAAACTGTATCATTAAATTTATTAACCTTAATTTGGGTTATTGCAGATTATGTACTATATGTATTTTATGACTTCTAAACCAAAATTTGTATTTTGGGATAATGTAAGCATTATACCCAGATGTATAAACACTCTTTCCTTAACCTGTGTATTATATAATTTTAACATTAGCTTTAATAACAAATTTTAAATCTGTTCTTTTCAATGGAGTTTGTCAGGTTAATAACACTAAATTGGAAAAGGGGAAATTTACATTCTGTTGTTAAGGAATCTTGTCTTTCCTTGGTACATATTGGCAGGAGATAAGATCCTTAAATATCTAATATAGAAGCAGTATGGAGGTGTCCCATTTAACGTGGCCTTGGGCAAGATGCCTACTACTGTTTTTGTTTTTCCTGTCTCTAAAATGCAAATACTTGATTTACTTCACAAGGATTAGTTAATTTGTACAATGCTTTTCAGGCCTACATACTTAGCACTTCTAGTGGTGTATGTGTATTTTATAGGTTTCACATAATTGGGATTATTTTAAGGTTGTTTGATTCCCTTCCCTCTTCCTCCCCATCCCCCCTTTTCATTATAAAATCTTTGTAAGTAGATGTTTTGATTATAGATGTATCATCTGGCAGTTAGTGAATTTGTAAAAATCCTATCCTCTTGGCATATACATGATTTGCAATTGCATCTGTTGTAACCACATGCAATAATTATTGAAACTGGGTTATAGTATTAAGTTTGAAATTAAATCTGTTTGCTTATGGAGGCATTTTCAGTTTTAGAAAAGGGTTACATTCTTCCTTTTATATCCACGCATGATGCAATGATATTCCTAGTACAAAAGCCAACTTTTTCTACAAATTGAAACTGTGGACCTATGTTTATTTACAGGGGCTTATTCCAAAACAAGCATGGGATGAGTGAAGTTTATGACATAGAAATGATCTGCCCACTTTAAATATGAATTGTTTGACAGAGTGAGATGAATGTTAATTGTCCATTGTATGGCCACACTGCTTCAAATAACGAGCGCAATCTATGTGAGTGAGGTAAATGGAGTAACTAAAATTACAGGGTCATAGGAATTGCAGTACTGCCCTATAACAAATGTATTTAAATGCAGTAATTGTATTCTACAAGCGGCAGGCCTCTATAGGCTCAGGGATTGTTATTGCTCATATAACTAAATGCTTCCTTTCTTCGTCTTCAGTGCTGAGTTAAAGCTGTTGGAAGAAGCCACCATCTCAATCTGCAAGTCTTTAGGTGAGAGAGATTATTTTGATGTCTTCACATATTTCTGTGTTTGTTGTCAACTTTTCTGATAAATCACTATTCATGTAAACTTCTGTGTCTGTATTTATTTAATTTCACTCATCTGCGTTTCAGTAATGAGATTTTTAAAATCATATTTGTCTCCCAACTAGAAGATGAAAACACATTCTACTAATTTGTGCTGCTTAAATGTAACATTGTCACATTATTCTGTGTGTCACCAACAGAAGGAAGTGACTTGGGCACAATTATTTTAATAATTGAACAGACTTCTTTTAAATAATGATTTTTAAAGCATTGCCCCTTTAGAAGTAGAATATCAGTGGGCGACATATAGAGTATCAGTGGGCAGATATGAGTATAGTATGTGACACCTGTCATGTGGAGTTGACACTTGAATTAGAAGATGAGTGCATATCCTGCTTCTCATTCTGAATGATGATTTGATTCCCTGGATGTTTTAAGTTTTAACTTGCAATGTTAACTCTGTTCATTACAATATAGAAACTTCTAAAATATTGAAAGGGTAGTAATGCTGATAGAGATTATGCAGGGAGGAACCAGGGATGATAGAAGAATGAAATGATATTATTGTCACAGTCAGGCACACTTTCCTGATAGTGAGATCTATTGAGCTGTGAAATAGTCTCCTGAAAGAAATGGTGTGGCTCCGTTGTTCGGAATGTTTTAAATTTAGGTTGGAAAATGTAGTGTAGTGAACAATCTTGCAATAGCAGAAACATGGACAGGAGCCATCTTTAACTATAGACTGTTTAAAAAAAAAACCTATAAAAAAGTAGCCTTGGGGTGTGTGTGTGTGTGTGTGTGTGTTTGTTTATTTAAAAAAATACATAAAATGTGCAATGGAGAGTAATTCCCGCTCTATATATCCTGTGTTTGAATTAATTATCATAATTTAAATTACAAATGTACTCTAATCTTTTCAATCCCTCATCTAGTTGAGAACAATCCTCGAACAGGAAATCTTGGGGCATTGATTAAAGTCTTCCTTTCCAGAACCAAAGAGTTAAAAATTTCAGCGGAATGTCAAAAGTAAGTTGGCAGTGAAATGCCAGGCGTTCCCTTTTATGTTTTAAATGTTCATTTTGTTGATAGCTCTTGGGTAATGCAATGATGGCTGCTCCATAAATACCTGAATCGGCAAGGTGAAAATTCAGGTTCTCTTAAAGTTTATTTTTGTTTTTAAAAGAGAAACTACCGTAATTTCAGAGGAACAAGTATCTTGTGTATTTCAAGCACTGGGATTGGAGCATAATATGTAAAGTTGTGCCATTACAGAAGAACAGAAATTTTCCATTTGCTTTACTTGTGTGAGTGGGTCTAAACGTTGCAACAAACATATGTTTATGTAACTTTGGATTTATCTCTGCCCTTTCCACTCTGCGGTCCTAGGCACTGCTATCCCATTTCTTTCTGTGGGTGGGCATGACAGACAATAAAAATGCTGGGCAAATACTCCTTTGCTAGGTTTATAGTCTGTGACTCAAAATTCCTTGGAACATAAATAACATTTAAGAGAACAATTGATGTGCTAGCGATTTTGTTTTCCTTAACCCGTAGTAGCAGTGGCTCTCATGCCATGCTACTGGCTGCTTATTTTGCAAATTAAACATTTATTTTTCAACTAAGATGCTTTTTAAGGCCTATTATAAGCCATCTGATAAAGCTTTTTAGCTAATCTAAATTTATTTTAAAATCAGTGCATTATTTCTAGAATACTTGAAACTCTGACCAGGCCAGAATAGAAAATGATCTAAAATTCCACTGCTTTCAAATTGTATGATCAGATTGCCTTTCTAACCCTCTTCCCTCCCGGTGGGGGATGAAAACTTCAAGAAGTTATACTTTCAGAAGTATAGTTTTCCAGGAAACTTTCCAAAGATTGTTTTTCCCTGGAAATTTCTTTCCTGGCAGGGGAAGGAGGAGTTTGCAGACATTTTGAGGCCAACTCCTCTTCTGATCTAGCGATCCATTGAGAGAGAATCTCTTACGTCCAGAGGAAAGAAGTCATCCTTTTGGCTGCTGCTGTGTTGGCCCCTCAGCCCCTTGACAGGGTGGCTTCAGCAGGCGCTGCATATGTTGCTGTTGACTGGATCCCCCTGAGCCTGCACGTAGGGACCCAGAGGGACATAATACAGTTCCCTGCTGGATTGCCTTCATGCCTAGAAATCTGGGGACAAAGTTGTGAAGAGTAACTGGACTTACTGCTGTTGCTCCTGAAAGTCACTGAACGTCTTCCACCTAGAGTGTCATCTGAGTAATATTTGTGCACGTAAAGGGATAAGATTGGGGATAAATTTCCATGCAGAAAGAGTGAGATTTAAAGAGGTCTCAATCCATTTGAGACTGCCCTATAGTACATAGCAGTGGGTCCCCAAACTTTACCTCGCACCACACCCTTCCCCTGTCCAGCTGGGCCAGGAGTGGGTCCACAGCTGTGGGAATGGGGGACACGGACAGGGATAAGGGGGATGAGACTGAGGCTGGGAGCGGAACCTCAGCCAGGGGTTGAGCCAGCAGCCGGTGCCCCAAGCATAGGTGCCAGGGACTGAGGCTGGGGTCCCAACCACGCTCTCCTGAACATTCCTCCATGCCCACCTAGGGGTGCCCCACAGATTGGGGACTTCTGGGGTGTAGAGATTAAAAAAGATAATAGGCTAGCTAGTCAATTTCCTGAAGAGAATGGCACTTAATGGTAACTGTGATGCTTTTAATAATAGTACTAAACTCTATGTAGCAAGAAGGCTGCGTCTTCTTGAAAAGAAACGTTTATGTTTAAATAAATGTTCCTTGCTATTGAATGTCCACATTTTAGTCACTTGAGACTTGCCTTTGCCTCATATGGGCTACAGGAACCTTTCCATTCACTGTTGCACATACCTAGTCATAACTATTGCTGAACATTAATAAGTAAAACATTATTGACTCTTGTTTACTTTTCTGTTTCCCTTCTAGCCATCTTTTTATTTGGCAGGCCCACAATGCATTGTTCATTATTTGCTGTTTGTTAAAAGTATTCATATGTCAGATGTCAGAAGAGGAACTGCAACTTCATTTTACTTACGAGGAGAGAATGCCAGGCTCATATGGTAGGTATTGAATATTGTCGTGGAAACAAGCAATGCCCTATAGATGTGAATTTGTTGAAAAACGTTTTTTATTTTTACTATAACACCCACTTCAGCTTCAAGTCCAAACGTCACTTCAAAATTTGAAATAGTAAAGTAATTATGCTATATACTGAGGTGTTCATCAGCCATGGAAAAACCAGTTGGAGAAACTTTGAACCTGAGGAGAGCCTGAAAGTGTGTCTAGTGGGATTTTCAAAAGCACTCAGCATGGGCCTACCTCTGCTCCCATTGGAGATGAAAGTCATCTGATCAGAAGACAGCATCATCCATATTTGTGCTCCAAGAGCCCAGCCCCAAAGTATAAGACCTGCCTCATCAGAGGACGAGGTTCCAAGCCTAGTAAAGGGGGAGAGGAGGGATGGGTGGAAAATAGGGGAATCCGGGAGAAATATCATCTGCCTTGTTGAGTACAGGGAGATGGTGAGAAACAAAAAGTCATTTGCAAATATGCCTAGGATCAGCTCTGTATATTGTGCTTCCATGGTAGGAAAAAATGATTTTATAGTTGCTCAGGAAACTGCATGTTCAATAATTTGGAAGAATTTGAAAGCATTTGGTTTTCTTAAACTGGCCACTCATTGAGTTCACTAACATCTAGAGATCTTTTTCCTTAAATATTTGTGAGAATTGTGTATTTGATCCTCTTTGATATTACTAAGATGAAGCAAAAATGTTGTCCTGTAAGGGATCTATCCTGAATATTCAGATCCATTATTTCTAATTTCTAGTGTCCTGCAGGATGCCTGCTGGCTTAGTAGCAATGCGTTGGACTTTTATATAAGACACCTGGGTTTGATTCCCACTGTTGATGATTGTGCTCCCTAGTGTTTTAAAGAATGCACCAACAAAACCTTAGTCCCCCTCTGCCCATGCTGATGTGCTATGATCTCTGTCAAGATTACAAGCTAAATAGAAATAATTCTTGTCAGAACTTGGAAGGAAAGCCTCTAGGGATAGATACTCTGATGTGTCCTTCAGATCACAGCTGCTGGAATCTCTTCCTGCAGTTGTATCTGAAATTCTTCCTCACTGCCTGTGTATTGTATTTTTCATCTTTTTTTATTTTTTTAAAGGAATGTACAATTTTATATGTAAAAGACAAAATTTCATAAACTACAGCCAAAGCAAATAAAAGGCTTTTACTAATATATCAAGTGGAAAGAGCAGCACTATGGATACAGTAGAACCATTAATAAATGATGCAGGTAAAATTCACTCATGGATAATAGTTGTACTCCGTTTAAAAAAAAAAAGCAGTCTGACTCAACAAGAAAAATACAGAAAAGTGAATTTAAGCTGAAAATTAGGAACAGCTTCCTCACAGTGAAACTGAAGAAGTGGGCTGTAGCCCAGGAAAGCTTATGCTCTAATAAATTTGTTAGTCTCTAAGGTGCCACAAGTACTCCTGTTCTTTTTGCGGATACAGACTAACACGGCTGCTACTCTGAAACCTGTCATTGTGCAAGGCAGTTAGAGTATGTTGCTCAAATGCGGCCACCAGAGGCTTTTCTTGCGGCCACAGCCTCCTGGGCAGTGATGGGGGAGAGGGGGAAAACAGTGACTCCTCCCTTAGCGCTGCCCGCAGGGATTTGGGCCCTGCCCTCCTCTGCAGCCACAAATGCCAGAGGAGCAGGCAGCTGGTATGAATTTCCCAGGGGTGGTGGGGCTCGGGCTTCTGGCTTCCACCCTGGGGTGGCAGGTGCCAGACTGCAGCCGCAGGGCTTCAGGCTCCATCCCGCAGTGGTTTCGAGCTCCAGCCCTGGGCTCACCACCACCCCCATTGCCTCCCTACCCACCTCTCCATCCACGGCTTAATTTGTCCCCTGGCTTTCCGGGGCTGTGTATGTCTGCTGTGAAAAATGATATTTGTATGTTTAATATCACTTTTCACTGCCTCCCAGCTAGCTAATAAGTCTGCTGTGAAAAGTGATACATTCAAATATACATATATAATTTTTCATAGCAGCAGCCTTACTAGCTAGCAAGTCTTAAGAAAAAAGCAGTCTTAAAAAAAAAAAAAAAAAAAAAAAGACAAAAATGTGCAAAGCACCTTATTTTGTTTCTATTCTGTTTAGGTCCAGTAAAGAATAGAGACAACTGTACATTATTTTTATTATTGAGTTTGCAAAAACCCCTACATAAATAAATTACAATGATTTGGATATGTGCATATTTAGTTGTTTTTCCTAAAGTAAATTAAGTATTTTAGGAAAAATTGTCAGAGCGGCCACCAAAAATTTTCCCCTAGAGAACCTCTAGAGACTGTGGAATAGTCTTCCAGGTAAAGTGATGGAAGCCCATTGCAAGGAGTGTTTAAATTTAAGATGGGCAAAAGACTGCACTGATAGGAAGACGGACTGCATGATCTCTTATACACAATTTCTAACAATTTTTCAGTGGTTCTGTTGCAAAAGTAATAATAGAGTCATACATGCATTTCATAATGCAACAATTGGTTAGTGTAAATGTTGAGGCATTATTATTTATACAGCAGGCACAGTGCATAAGTTGTGTTGACAAATATCAGTTACCTGCCCCAGACAGCTTAAAATGGAAATAATTTTCATTGCAGAAGTAAGGAAATGAAGAGCTGAGCTTACTTTAGCAACCTGAATGGTTACTTTCTCCTTATTACTTGCTGATGTATATTACAAAGTCTTTTGAAAACATGAACACTGTGTATCCATTCCATTTACAATTATAAAAACATTCATTATAATGCTTCATTTGCTGAAGACTGTTTTGAATAGTGTTGTCATCATGAAATGAGACATTACTGTAGAGTGCACACACAAGGAGGCAGAGTGAAGGTTAGTGTGCAAACCTTGCCTCTCAATTTCCTGACTTTACAATAAAGTTTTGGTTAAGGTTCTAATCATATGTGGCTTATTGAATAAAACCAATTACTTTGCTTTCTTCAGCATGGATGGCTGGTGTCAGAATTCTAATACAATGTGTGTGGGTTGTGGAAAAAAGAACCCACAGGCATCTGAATATGGGCTTCCTTCAAACAGTCAACCCAGGCAAGGGCATGTGTCTTGAGTGCATAATAATTGTTTGTGCATAGACTAGTGAAAACCATTAATTAAAATCTATTTAACTCCTTGGCGCCTGCTGTTGCTCTGGGGAAACCAGACTTCTGGTGCCAAAAGATTAACAGCTACATGTTGAAATGGTTTAATGTCTTTAAGCTGTGATGAGTAATCTCTAAGAATGAGGTCAGCCAACTGATACATTAAACAAGCAGTGCCTGCTTACAATAAACTATCACTGCAGAGTGAATGTGGGTTTTCACCTGGTAAAGAAATATTGCTTAGTTGTCTAATACAGCATAGTAACAACAGACAGGGAAATGCCACATGAGAAAAGTGACGTTTAAGTGCTTTATTTTACCGTCTGAACCACAATAATCTTTTTATTCTTAACAGTGAGGGAATTCCATATTCGATAGTATTCAGAGTGACTAATATCACTGAGCTACATGTCTGTACAGTAGATGTCTAGATATCTGTACAGTACTTACACAATATTTAGCACCATTTGACTGTAATTCATAAAGATATTTATGAAGCTTAAGTATAAGTTTGTCTATACTGCTCCATATGCACAAAGTTACTTAGCAATCATCTTAGATGAGAAGATGGTTAGTTGAATGCTATAAATTAAGAGGGTAGCTGTGTGTGGTCTGTTGGTTAGAGCAGGGGACCGCATTTCAGAAAATCTGGGTTCCTTTTCAACTGTGTAACTGCTTTGCTGTGGACTTGGGCCAGTTACTTCTGTGCCTCAGTTGCCCCTCTATAAAATGGGGTTATTTCTTACAAACCTCACTGGTTTATTTGAGGATCCTAAACAGTTTTACACAGTATTACGATTACACATCTAATACTGTAGTAGGCTGATGGATTTTTACAGTCTGTAAATTTAGGATATTGGAAAAATAAATGACTGAAGTGTCACCAAAAGAATATAATAATAATAATTAATAAAAGCTGTTGTATTTTGATCTAGTAAAGAAAGAGGAAAAAATTAAATGAATTTAAGGTCCCTTGTATAACTATACCAACGGTAGCTTCCCAAAGTAATTTTTTTCATTCCTGGTACCTTAGAGTTCCCCCTAGTGTCACAAAGTATATGCTGATTTATTATTGCATTTTGTATTTGCTTATTTACTTAGCACTACATACGATGAACTGTTTTCTTGTTAAAAAGAAACAGTTTTGAACAGTTCTTACTGGCTTTTCAGCTGCTGCGCTAGGTTATTGGTATTTCTCCCTCTTTCAGATGGCAGTGCATTTGGGCAAATCTTATGAAATATGTTATTAAATAAAAGTACAAATAATATGTACATAAATGAAGACATTAGTTCCATATCTGGGTTATGAGGATGTTATCAGCTTTAGCTTTGTTATGGCTTATGAAGGACCTTTAGCATTACAGCCTGATGTACAGCTGGGCTTACTGTTATTCCGTATTGATTGTGCACAACACTAGATGGCCCACATGGACTCCTTCTGTCCACAAAAATAACTTTATTTAATTAATCGAAATTATTGTTGAAAACTTAATTGTAATCCACTTGCAAAGAATCACCTTCCGTGGTCATTCAAAATAATCCATGCTTCCTGTGATTCCAGCCCTTCTCCTTATGTGTCATTCACCTTGAGGTTGAGAGAGCAGCTACCTCTTTTCAAGGTCACCTTGGCAGAATTCTTCCAAGGTCCCCTTAAAGCCACGCTGTAAGTCAATATTGTGTACAGTCTGCTTTCCTACTCTCTTTTTTAGCATCTGTTCTCTAGTGTTTCTAGCCAGAGGCCCATATTTGAGTAAAGCACTCTTTGATTTTAATGTGGCTAACTTAGATACCTGGGATCTTGGCATAAACTGAGAACATACCATTGCAGTGCACCACAGTCTTGCTAAAATGAACTAAAACATTAACACCTTCTGCAAGATTTCTGCTATTTCTAAAGGGAAAGGATTGTACAATGTATTAGTGATGATGTGTGGGAAAATATTGTTGCCATTGGGCACTCAGTATCTTTTGTAAATATGTAAGCATTTTGTGTTTGGCAGTTCATCAAAGGCACAGTTTTTGACGGCAAACTATTAGTTAGAGGATAGTCATGTCTCATCTGAAAGATGGTACCTACTCATTTTATGTATAGTGTGTGATCTATGCAGTGAGTCCAGCTTGTGATTTCTTAGCAGACTATATGTTAGGTTTAAAGAGCTTCATATTGTTGCATTCAGCATCAATTAAAGTGCCAGTGGCAACTTTTGTGGTCCAAAAAGTGTATGAGAAGAAAGGCTGCTAGCGCATACTGTTGCGATTACAATGGTAGGCTTATAATGAGCAAAGTTCTAGAACCAAACATCAGAGGGAAATCGAAACATAACAGTGGCATTTGTCCCTCTTCTATGGCTAGACCACATAGGGTCTGCTACCTGATTCAGAAATTTCTATCTAATGCACTTGGTTATTTAGTACAAACAGAAGAGGCTCATGTTTCTAAACCCAGAGGTCCTGGGTTCAATCTCGGCAGATGACCTAGTCACTGGTGTTATTACTTAATGTTTTGGTGACCATAAAATTCAATCCTATATTATATTTTAAGAGTAAAATGAAATAAATATTATCCATTAGTTTAACGCGATTCTAAACTCTATTGCTAATAATAATTTATTTTTCCTTTTGTTATCTGTGCCATGGTGTACTAGCCACTAAACATTCTACTTGGAATTAAATTCTAACGTTGTATAGGGGATTGGATGACTTGTGAACTAACAATGGGATAGTGAGTTTTTCATCTGTAGGGGTGAAATCTTGGCACCATTGGAAGTGAGTTACAAAACTCCAGTTGACTTTAGTGGGGACAGGGTATTCACCCTAGGTTGCTGTTTTCTGTCTGGCCTGGAATTTTGAGTGAAAGTAGTTATCTGGTGGCTGTCCAGCATCCTGTGGAAATGAGTTGACTTCATTTGTTCTTTGTTGACAGCAGGTAACCATATCTCAAAATCTTCTATCACATTTGTAGCTCCTTATTGTCAGTCTTAGCAGAGAAGCAGAGGACTGAACAGACACATCTGAACCTAGAGAGTTAATCTTTTGTCAATCAGACGCATTAGTGAAGTTTTTGCTGCCTGTACCATGCTATTTCTATGGGTAGAAAGTTTATCTTCATGGCCTTCAATCCAGTGCCAGTCATACACACAAAATTCACTGGAAATAGATGTGTGATGGTTTGTCCCCCCTTAGGATGCCACCTGATGTGCTGAGATACCACTGAGCCTATCTGTTATGCCAGTCTGGGTACCCTTTTTACCTGTCTTGCTGAGCCAAGCAATTCTATTAAGCCTCTGCCAGCACGCACACAGGGAGGGCCACACCAAACTGCAGAACAAAACAGACACTGAGAGCAGTTGTGTGAAGGCTCAGCTTAAGGGACTTGCCCCCAGCACTGAGGTGTCCACTTCTCTTGGGGTGCAGACCCAACTATATTATGAAATCCGCCTCCTCCCTCAATGTGGAGGAAGGTATGCACAACCTCTTAACCCCCCGCTCCCCTCCCCGAATTGTGAATTGCACAATTTGTATAACAATTGTTACATTATAAACAAGAAATTTTTTGTTTATAAACATTAACCACAAAAGGTGAATTTTAAGTGACTGTAAGAGATAACAGACAGAACAAAGCAGATTACTCAGCAAATAAAATGAAATACGCAAGCTAAGCTCAATATACTTAAGAAACAGGTTACAAAATGTAATTTCTCACCCTAGATATTGTCACAGGTAGATAACAGAAAGGCAGCTGCTCTGGCCTGCATCTGGAGATTTCAGGTATTTCCACTCACAGACTGGACACCCTCCCAGCCTGGGTTCAATCCGTCTCCCCTCAGTTCAGTTCTTGCTTCCAGGTGTTTTTTCAGTATCTCTTTGGGTGGGGAGGCAGAGGAGAACCATGATGATGTCACTCCCCTGCCTTATATAGCTCTTGTGTATGGCAGGAACCCTTTGTCTTCCAGTGGAAGAATACTGGCATTCCAAGGGGTGGGTCCAGTACCAGGTGAGTCAGACCCATGTCTCTGCAGGGGTGTGGCAGCCATTACTTTTCAGCTGTCTGGAGCGTCCATAGGAAGATTAAGCTCTTTCACAGTCCATTGTCTCTGCTAATGGCCCATTAGCCCTGTCTGTTTTTTCCATTGTTGAACCTGAAGGGCTGGTTGGGGGAGACACCCAAAGTAACAAATTTGTAATACAGATACATAGTTAATATTCCTAATTTCAGATGCAGAAATGATACAGGCATACACATTGGATAATCATATTCAGTAAATCATAACCTTTCCAACGATACCTTACAAGAGCCATCTTACCTAAAGTATATCTCAGTTATGTCAGATCCGTATTATAAGCATATTTTCATAACGAATATGGAAGGAAACATCACAATATGTACCAACATAACCGTAAATCCATGTAGCCCATTCCCTGACCTGCAGCAGAAACTCTTATTCTTTCTGTATTAGCCAGTTACAGTTCATTGAGCTGCTAATCATAACTAAAATATTACAGTAAATGCAGAACCACCCTCCACCCCAAAACTGCTAATGGAATGTGGCTGAGAATTTCAAGTGAAAAGGCAGGAAATTAAAAGCTACAGTTTCTCTGAAAACGCACTTGCATCTTTTGCATTTGTAATGCTTTCTGTTACTGCATATTTTCATGCAAACAATTGTTTAATGGAAAAAAAACATATTTTTTTCAGCCATTAGATGAGTACTGAAACTTTCATTAATCACATAGTGGAACTTAAGCATTGGAATTGCCAGTGTGGAATCATGAATCAAGAAAATGCAGACTGATGATACTGTGACCCAGAGAACAGCAGATTTCACAGCTTTTCTGGGGGTCTTTTTTATAGTAAACCAAATGGAAACACCTTCACCTTCTCCTTCTCCATCCCCCCCGGGCATCAACAAAACACAGACTACTTTAAAAAAGAGCCATGGAAAACTGTCTCTCTGCTTGCAGACCTTACCCATCAGGTTGACAACATGGCTGCTTTTTGCTTCATTTTATATTTACATTTTTGCATATAGGGGATTTTAAAGAAGTAATGTAATGATTTAGTCCTATTTCACAAGTGATTTGGAAATACTTATTTTATTACTTGTTTTTAGACTTTTGTCTGGGACTGCTGGAGGGGGAAGCCTATGGGGTCTGGGGAGAAGCAGGCAGCAGCAGGGATTGAGGCTGCCTCCTGATTAGCTCCCTCACCAGTGACCTTCAGGCTGCAGCTAGCAGAGGCTGTGGTTTCTCCTGTATGAGCTACCTCAGACTTCACATGCTGCTGCCAGTGTAGGGGCAAGAAAGTTGCTCTGCAAGGCGGCAGACACTCAGTGTGCATGCATACAGCTGGGAACAGACAGGGCAGATAGCCCAAGGAAACGACTAACAGTCAGACACATGCCCAGTTGCCCAGCAGCTCAGGTTGAGCATGAATTCTACTATAACATGCCCACTCCCTGTTGATGCATGCAGGTGTGATCTGTAGCAAAGAAACTTCTTGGATTGGTTGATTGAGTCACACCACATATTTTCAAAATTGCAGCCATCATTTAGTGGAGCTGATAGGTTTTCCAGGGCCAGGAGGACAGTGCTAAATATTAATAACTAAAAGTGATTTGGGCCATGTCTTTGTATGTAGTATAACAAGTGTAGGTTAATGCTTTCCTTGACTTGTCCACTGTTAATTGCAACCTTGCAGGTACTGTAGAGATTATCAGGAGTACTTGTGGCACCTTAGAGACTAACAAATTTATTAGAGCATAAGCTTTCGTGGACTACAGCCCACTTCTTCGGATGCATATAGAATGGAACATATATTGAGGAGATATATATACACACATACAGAGAGCATAAACAGGTGGGAGTTGTCTTACCAACTCTGAGAGGCCAATTAATTAAGGGAAAAAAAACTTTTGAAGTGATAATCAAGCTGGCCAGTACAGACAGTTTGATAATAGGTGTGAGAGTACTTACAAGGGGAGATAGAGTCAATGTTTGTAATGGCTCAGCCATTCCCAGTCCTTATTCAAACCGGAGTTGATTGTGTCTAGTTTGCATATCAATTCTAGCTCTGCAGTCTCTCTTTGGAGTCTGTTTTTGAAGTTTTTCTGTTGTAATATAGCCACCCGCAGGTCTGTCACTGAATGACCAGACAGGTTAAAGTGTTCTCCCACTGGTTTTTGAGTATTTTGATTCCTGATGTCAGATTTGTGTCCATTAATTCTTTTGCGTAGAGACTGTCCGGTTTGGCCAATGTACATGGCAGAGGGGCATTGCTGGCACATGATGGCATATATCACATTGGTAGATGTGCAGGTGAACGAGCCCCTGATGGTATGGCTGATGTGATTAGGTCCTATGATGATGTCACTTGAATAGATATGTGGACAGAGTTGGCATCGGGGTTTGTTACAAGGATAGGTTCCTGGGTTAGTGGTTTTGTTCAGTGATGTGTGGTTGCTGGTGAGTATTTGCTTTAGGTTGGGGGGTTGTCTGTAAGCGAGGACAGGTCTGTCTCCCAAGATCTGTGAGAGTAAAGGATCATCTTTCAGGATAGGTTGTAGATCTCTGATGATGCGCTGGAGAGGTTTTAGTTGGGGGCTGAAGGTGACAGCTAGTGGTGTTCTGTTATTTTCTTTGTTGGGCCTGTCTTGTAGGAGGTGACTTCTGGGTACTCGTCTGGCTCTGTCAATCTGTTTTTTCACTTCAGCAGGTGGGTATTGTAGTTTTAAGAATGCTTGATAGAGATCTTGTAGGTGCTTGTCTCTATCCGAGGGATTGGAGCAAATGCGGTTATATCTTAGAGCTTGGCTGTAGACAATGGATCGTGTGGTGTGTCCTGGATGGAAGCTGGAGGCATGTAGGTAAGTGTAGCGGTCAGTAGGTTTCCGGTATAGGGTGGTATTTATGTGACCATCGCTTATTAGCACAGTAGTGTCCAGGAAATGGACCGCTTGTGTGGATTGATCTAGGCTGAGGTTGATGGTGGGATGGAAATTATTGAAATCATGGTGAAATTCCTCAAGGGCTTCTTTTCCATGGGTCCAGATGATGAAGATGTCATCAATGTAGCGCAAGTAGAGTAGGGGCGTTAGGGGACGAGAGCTAAGAAAGCGTTCTAAGTCAGCCATAAAAATGTTGGCAAATTGTGGGGCCATGCGGGTACCCATAGCAGTGCCGCTGACTTGAAGGTATATATTGTCCCCAAATGTGAAATAGTTGTGGGTGAGGACAAAAATCACAAAGTTCAGCCACCAGGTTAGCTGTGACATTATCAGGGATACTGTTCCTGATAGCTTGTAGTCCATCTTTGTGTAGAATATTGGTGTAGAGGGCTTCTATGTCCATAGTGGCCAGGATGGTGTTTTCTGGAAGATCACCGATGGATTGTAGTTTCCTCAGGAAGTCAGTGGTGTCTCGAAGATAGCTGGGAGTGCTGGTAGCGTAGGGTCTTAGGACAGAGTCTACATAACCAGACAAGCCTGATGTTAGGGTGCCAATGCCTGAGATGATGGGGCGTCCAGGATATCCAGGTTTATGGATCTTGGGTAGCAAATAGAATACCCCTGGTCGGGGTTCTAGGCATGTGTCTGTACGGATTTGTTCCTGTGCTTTGTCAGGGAGTTTTTTTAGCAGATGGTGTAGTTTCTTTAGGTAATCCTCAGTGGGATCAGAGGATAATGGCCTGTAGAATGTGGTGTTAGAGAGCTGTCTAGCAGCCTCCTGGTCATATTCCAATTTATTCATGATGACGACAGCACCTCCTTTGTCAGCCTTTTTGATTATGATGTCAGGGTTGTTTCTGAGGCTGTAGATGGCGTTGTGTTCAGCATGGCTGAGGTTATGTGGCAAGTGATGTTGCTTTTCCACAATTTCAGCCTTTGCACGTTGACGGAAGCAATCTATGTAGAAATCCAGTCTGTTGTTTCGACCGTCCGGAGGAGTCCATGCAGAATCCATCAGGCTTGTCTGGTTATGTAGACTTTGTCCTAAGACCCTACGCTACCAGCACTCCCAGCTATCTTCGAGACACCACAGACTTCCATCGGTGATCTTCCAGAAAACACCATCCTGGCCACTATGGACGTAGAAGCCCTCTACACCAATATTCCACACAAAGATGGACTACAAGCTATCAGGAACAGTATCCCTGATAATGTCACAGCTAACCTGGTGGCTGAACTTTGTGATTTTTGTCCTCACCCACAACTATTTCACATTTGGGGACAATATATACCTTCAAGTCAGCGGCACTGCTATGGGTACCCGCATGGCCCCACAATATGCCAACATTTTTATGGCTGACTTAGAACGCTTTCTTAGCTCTCGTCCCCTAACGCCCCTACTCTACTTGCGCTACATTGATGACATCTTCATCATCTGGACCCATGGAAAAGAAGCCCTTGAGGAATTTCACCATGATTTCAATAATTTCCATCCCACCATCAACCTCAGCCTAGATCAATCCACACAAGCGGTCCATTTCCTGGACACTACTGTGCTAATAAGCGATGGTCACATAAATACCACCCTATACCGGAAACCTACTGACCGCTACACTTACCTACATGCCTCCAGCTTCCATCCAGGACACACCACACGATCCATTGTCTACAGCCAAGCTCTAAGATATAACCGCATTTGCTCCAATCCCTCGGATAGAGACAAGCACCTACAAGATCTCTATCAAGCATTCTTAAAACTACAATACCCACCTGCTGAAGTGAAAAAACAGATTGACAGAGCCAGACGAGTACCCAGAAGTCACCTCCTACAAGACAGGCCCAACAAAGAAAATAACAGAACACCACTAGCTGTCACCTTCAGCCCCCAACTAAAACCTCTCCAGCGCATCATCAGAGATCTACAACCTATCCTGAAAGATGATCCTTTACTCTCACAGATCTTGGGAGACAGACCTGTCCTCGCTTACAGACAACCCCCCAACCTAAAGCAAATACTCACCAGCAACCACACATCACTGAACAAAACCACTAACCCAGGAACCTATCCTTGTAACAAACCCCGATGCCAACTCTGTCCACATATCTATTCAAGTGACATCATCATAGGACCTAATCACATCAGCCATACCATCAGGGGCTCGTTCACCTGCACATCTACCAATGTGATATATGCCATCATGTGCCAGCAATGCCCCTCTGCCATGTACATTGGCCAAACCGGACAGTCTCTACGCAAAAGAATTAATGGACACAAATCTGACATCAGGAATCAAAATACTCAAAAACCAGTGGGAGAACACTTTAACCTGTCTGGTCATTCAGTGACAGACCTGCGGGTGGCTATATTACAACAGAAAAACTTCAAAAACAGACTCCAAAGAGAGACTGCAGAGCTAGAATTGATATGCAAACTAGACACAATCAACTCCGGTTTGAATAAGGACTGGGAATGGCTGAGCCATTACAAACATTGACTCTATCTCCCCTTGTAAGTACTCTCACACCTATTATCAAACTGTCTGTACTGGCCAGCTTGATTATCACTTCAAAAGTTTTTTTTCCCTTAATTAATTGGCCTCTCAGAGTTGGTAAGACAACTCCCACCTGTTTATGCTCTCTGTATGTGTGTATATATATCTCCTCAATATATGTTCCATTCTATATGCATCCGAAGAAGTGGGCTGTAGTCCACGAAAGCTTATGCTCTAATAAATTTGTTAGTCTCTAAGGTGCCACAAGTACTCCTGTTCTTCTTTTTGCGGATACAGACTAACACGGCTGTTACTCTGAAACCTGTAGAGATTATGAGAGTTAGTGACTATGTAGGGACCAGGCACAATTGAGTTGTAATCTGGGCTCTGTCATTGCCTGGGTCTGCAATAGATTTGTCTTCCCAAAATTTTCCACCATTGCTACCACTCATGATAACAACAGTAGAAGCACTAATGCACACCATCAACCAGCTGCTGCAGCAGCCCCGAGCAAGTGTAGAAAACACAGTGGTTAAAATCCTGATGGCTGTCAGTGCTTTGTCTACGTAGGCTCTCAACCTTTCCAGACTACTGTACCCCTTGCAGGAGTCTGATTTGTCTAGCATACCCCAAGTTTCACCTCACTTAAAAAGTACTTGCTTGCAAAATCAGACCTAAAAATACAAATGTGTCACAGCACAGAATTACTGAAAAATTGCGTCCTTTCTCATTTTTACCATATAATTATAAAATAAATCAATTGGAATATAAATATTCTACTTACATTTTGGTGTATGGTGTATACAGAGCAATATAAACAAGACATTAAATGAAATTTGTTTGTACTGACTTTGCTAGTGCTTTTTATGTAGCCTATTGTAAAACTAGGCAAATATCTAGATGAGTTGATGTATCCTCTGGAAGACCTCTGCATACCCCCCCAAGGATACACATACCCCTGGTTGAGAATCACTGAGCTAGTGCTCTTTCTATGGCTGCAACTGGTGGAACTGCACCAGTATTAGCAACAATACGGCACACTAAGAAAAATGCCTAGTTGGCTTTGGGCAAGTCAGTTAGCCTCTCCAGTGTCTGCTTTTGCCATCTGCATCATGGGTGGCTTTGAAAATATTAAGTGCTAAGTATTATTCCTGTCACAAAATCCTATAAATAAAATAACCCATATTTTGAAGAATTTACATAGCCGGTTGGTTAATGTTGTTTCAGCCTTATCTCTGAATTTTCTGTCTTTGTGTTATTGTTTATTGCTTTAGCACTGTTACTTAAGACTAGAAGATGTACCTCTGATTTCCATCCATGCAAATTGGTTCTAATCTTATCTGGATTCACCCATCCCTTGTTTGATTCAAAAGGGTATATCTCTCCTTTAATCAAGCATCTAATCTGTTAATATGAATGAGTAGGGTGTGTATTGTGTCTATCCTGCTATTGAAAAAACATTGTTTATGAAAATACATAGTGTTCCATTTTTATAGCTCTCTCTCACGTTATAGATTTGGCATGCATCCGTTTCATTGTCTTGGCAAGACAAGAATGCATATGTCCCAGTCTGGAAAAGGATAAATAAATTGTTTTAGCTGAGTGCCATTGGTTACCGTTATTAACTAAAAAGGGTAACGTCTTGCATAATTCATGAACATGCTAGAGGCAGATGTGTATCCTTTAAGTTCAGTGGAGTAGAAAAAATGAAATCTTCTTGTTCTCTAGATTTATAATAGTTCAGATCACATTGAATTCTACCCTAACAAAATGTGTTTACTACATGATGGAAAGATTCTTCTGATGTGCCCTTGATCTTATTTTTATTTCCCATTGGTAGGAAGAATTTTTAGAATACTTTGTAAGTTTTGGTCAGTTTAGTAATTTTGCAGCGTTAGCATTTCCAAGATTCATAAAGTTAGGTAATTCCAAAGTGAAACTTCTCTTAGATTACATTACCTAGGGTTCATTTTTGGCTGTGGTTTTAAGTCCAAGGTTAAGTATGCTCATTTACTAATTCTGGTTTGTTGCTAACAGGAGCTACATTGTGTTACTCGTGGGGGATTCCATATAAAGGAAACCATGTTTCCGTGGTAAAAAACTGATTTCCTTTAGAATGTGCAGTTCACTAGGTGACAATTTTAATGTGTTTTTAATAAACCAATTGTGGAAAGAAATAATTTTGCTTTATTGTTAGTAGTCCCTATAGTATGCTCCTTAAAAATGAGTCCTGAAATTAGGAGCAAACTCAGGTTAAACAGAATAGCACCACTATAATTTGATTAAGTTGTGCTTATTGTAAGACGTGTTTAATTGAACATATGAAGTACACGAAGGTTTGGGTAATTATTTTAATGCTCTGCTGCCCTTTATCTGATATGCTGAAGGACAAGATTTGCCTGCTGTGAAGCATTAAAAATAGAAAAATGAGAGTAAATTATGTTCCTAAGTAACTTTCTGTAATATGAAATGTTAAATTTAACACAGACGTACCTACTGACTCGGGAATACATCTGAAACTTGCTTAGAGCTGTGACACTTTAATCTCCAATGGTTTGTAACTGAGTTTTGCTCCATAAGATAATTTTTTTTTTTAAATTATGCTGTATGAATGTAAAACATTGGTGCTCTTATTAATTAGAAATACCTGGAATTCTTTTGAGAGAAATTTTTTGAAGCACCAAGTGTGAGGTGGGTATTTTATGTCTTGACCCTGATGCATTTATGAGTTAAACAGTGAAGAACTCTTGTTCTAGCAAATAAAATCCTGTTGGATTTCTTTGGAAGAGGATAATTCTTGATGAGCTCTGGCAGAGGCCTTGTTCTTGAAATGGGCTGAGCTTTGCACTAAATAAATACAATTTTCCTTAAAAAGTATGAAGTGATGATAAAACTCTAGGTTGAATTGCTTAAGTCTCCTAATGTAAAATGTAGACTGAATTCCTTTTGGAGGGAAGGCCATGATTTGGAATGATGTATAGTATGCACAGAGAAGTGTCCCTTTTGTGCTCCTGTCTAGAATTTATTAAAAAGATGCAAACTAACCTGTTCCTATGGGGATGGTGGGCTTGTTCTGCATCTCTACTGTTAAATCAACTAAACAAGTAAAGTTCTTAAGAAATGTGGTCTGTGATTAAACCAACTACATTGTGTTGGCTCTTCCCCAGCTGTCTCATCCAGCAGGAAATTGTGGATTAAAAGTGCCTCCTTAGACTGGAGATCCTCAGCTAGTATAAATCGTCATAGCTCCATTGAAGTTAATGGGGCAATGACAGTTTACACCAGCTGAGGAGCTGCTTCCCAGTGTCTCTCTAAAATTTAGCGACTTAGGCTTTGTCTACACTGGCAACTGAACGGTTTTGTCGTTCAGAGATGTTAACATCTCTTTCTACCCCCCATCCCCTCCCCCAGGACAAAAGTTTTGTTGACGAAAAGTGCCGGAGTGAATAGTGCTTTGTCGGTAGGAGCGCTCTCCTGCCCACAAAGCTACTGCCACTCGTTGGGGGTGGAAGCTTTTTGTTGGTGGGAGAGCTAAGGATACTTCTTCATGGCTTATTGCATAGTAGGCTTGTGGGAGACTGTAACAGGGGCACTCTCTTGCTGCTCTGGTGCCTCCTAGTGGCCCATATGGGGATTAGCTTGCTGCATGGTCCGACTCCCCTTCCTGCA
This sequence comes from Trachemys scripta elegans, assembly GCF_013100865.1. Classification (NCBI taxonomy): domain Eukaryota; kingdom Metazoa; phylum Chordata; order Testudines; family Emydidae; genus Trachemys; species Trachemys scripta. The sequence goes on along the minus strand of NC_048303.1, from coordinate 13,085,585 downwards.
GTTATTCAGCTTGTCGTTCCGCTCACTTGCTCCATGGTGTCTCTCATGCTCCCGAAGGTGCAGCGCTTTCCTCTTTGTGGCTTAGCCTTCTAGCCAAGTCACACTGAAGTTCCTCTCCCTTCCAGGGTATTATCAAAGTCTTCTTCCAAACTGTATGTGGAAGTCCCCAGATAGGCTGCCCCAGCATGCCACTCCCCCAGTAGCTTGTAGAGGAACCCAGGCCCACCCTCTACACCAGTTCCAATACAGGAACTCTCCACCCAGAAACTTGGGTTTCTGTTCTCCCCGCCCTTACTGCTCCTTCCCTGGACTGCTTCCTACACTGCCTATTACAGGCTCCTACTCTCTCCCCTTGTATCAGGGAGTGTGACTGTTTCTGCCCAGGTGAGCTTCATTCCTAATTAAGCCTCATTTGCATCATAGCTCCCCTCCAGATGCAGCCTCTGGCTCATTGGCCTCTCTTGCCTATATTAACCTCTCCAGGGTTAGTGTAGGATGAACACCCCATCAAAGAGACACAGTATTTGTTGGTTTGCTGCCAAGATCCAAATGTTTGGTTTGTTATGGTAAATGACTGTACAAATTTAGCATGGCAGTACTGGCTTGCCTTATGGGGTTGCTGTGAGGTCAGATTTGCCACTCTTCCCCCAATATTGATAAATTACAAAACTTAAGTCAAAAGGCTTATAAACCAGGATTCCCTGTGTTGTGTGCAGTCCTAACGCTGTATTGTGCTAGTGCATAAAAACATGAAAGCAAAATAGCCTTGATTTATAATTCCCAGAAAACAGATATCCTAAGGCCAATGCGCCTTTACCATAAAATTAAAATAAAGTTGCCTAAAAAGGTTCACTAAGCAGATCCTCCTTACCTTTAAACTAGAAAATATATTATCCAGAGATTAAATCAAACCTGAATTAATATCCACAAACACCAACCTTCATCAGAATCCTCAACACCAAAAGCCCATAGGAGGTGGTGGGTCTTGCAACAGTCCCTGAAGGGCCATTGAGATTCAATGGGGAGAAATGACTAGAAATTGAGGGTTCACAAGTAAAGTGAAACTGACCACTCATCTTAATCACCCAAACTGAGTAAAATCGAATAGTTAGTAAGAAGTGGATGTTTAAGCACTCAGGAATCAGGTTTACTGGACATAATTTTTAATTAGCTCAGGCTTTTAGTGTTCTTTGGGTCGGGAACTGTCTTTTAATTCTTTGTTCAGGGCCTAGTATAATGGTGTCCTGGTCCATGAATGAAACTGTAAGAGCTACAGTAATACACGTAATAAATAATAACTAGTTGCCACTGTGGCCTTTTTTGTCTACAGTTTTTGTACCATTGATATCACTTAGGGATGTGATCTTTCTACTGAAATACTTGTACTAGTACAACTCCTGGTTTAGATGCAATTGTCAGTATAAATATAAAGGAGCCTTATAACATGATAGCTTATTAACCTTCCCTACAGAAAAAACCATATTGGTATAAGGCACCTTTATTCAAATATAACTGCGACCAGACTTGGGGAGACTGGGAGTTGTACATCTTTGACTACACCAGTATGGTTAGTATGTAGACAAAGCACCAACGTGCTTTGAGCTTAACACTGATATTGGCATTTTATTTGCCTGGTTGCTTCCATTCTAGTAATTTGATACCTAACTTTAAAAAGTTTCAGTCTGAGTTGAATCTGTGGTTTCTTTTCTTACCTTTCCAGAGACAAACAGCGTTTCCTTTTATTCTGTTTCAGGAGTGGAATGTGAAGACCTTATAGAAGAGTTGCTGTGTTGCCTCATTCAGCTCATTGTTGAAATTCCCCTTCTGTAAGTACTTTTTACAGGATTTGTGTTTGAAACTTGTACTCTGTGAAGGGAATGTGTTCCTCATAATTCCCAAACTAACTTTTCAAAAAAGAATTACTTTATTTGAGTATTAGCCAATTGCAAGACCATCACGTCTCATATAAATAGTGATATATTGCCCTATGATCTGAAGTATTTTACTGCCCTAGATAAACTGTAGGCATGCAGCCCTCCTCAGTCCATCTGTTCTGCCCTATTCCATTTTACTTTGTAGTTTCATTTCAGACCCAGCATAGTACTTCTGGGAGTATACAGAAAGCACAGCTACTACACTCTGAAAAGGTGCTATGTACACCTATTTCTGCTGGGAACAGCTGCACTAATTGTTATGGTGGGGACAGGGTTGAGACTCAGGATCATTTCCCTTCAGGTGAAGCCTGCCGTTACTGTAGGTGCTAACCTGAAACTCCTGAGTGACAAAATTGTAATTGTGCCTGTTGGCAGCATAGGGACACAACAAAGTGTGAGAGAACGGCTTCTTGCCTCCTGCACTTATGCAGGATTCTGGGTTTTTAAATTAAAATTATGTTGCTCTTTTTAATCTAAAAGGTAATGGTGATAAGCTCTATTTCCAAACTACAGCTGAGTTGAAGTTTGAATAATAAAGAAAAGAATGTTTCTATAGATCTCCAGAAATCAAACAGATTTGGTACCATGTTTATGTGATGCTGCATTTTCACAGTTTCTACCATGTAAAAAATGTACATTGATTACTTGTTCAGCTGGGAGATGTGCTCTGAAATATCCTTAACTAGGGACAGTCTTTTTGTTCTGTGTTTGTACAGTCCTAGCACAATGGGGTCCTGGCCCAAGACTGGGACTTCTAGGCACTAGGATAATACAAATAATAGGTTCTTTATCTTCTAACCTATTTTTCTGGAATGGTACTTGCTTTCTTTAATTTGAAATAATGTGTTCCCCACACCAGTCTCTTTTAATTTTAAACTTAATTTTTCCAGTATAAATTTTAACAAGGCAGTTTTGGTCAACATTAACTTTTCATGTGTATGATCACTTGGTAGCTTGTGTCTAAAATACGTTTTGCCCAAATTGAAATGTAGTCAATTCTGAAAGAACTTCAGTGGAATCCGTGTTTCTAACTTTTCTCAGATTATCTGTTGCCGTATGCACTTCACTTGGTTGTTGCAGACTCAGGCCTTGTCTTCGCTACTGGGGTAAGTCGACATAAGTTACGCTACTCCATCTATGTTGTCTACGTAGCTGGAGTCGACGTAGCTTAGGTTGACTTATCCCGGTGTCTTCACTGTGCTGAGTTGACGGGAGATGCTCTCTGATCGACTTCCCTTACTCTTCTCTGAGAGCTGGAGTACTGGGGTTGACCAGAGAGTGCTCTGCCATAGATTTAGCGGGTGTTCACTTGACCCGCTAAATCGGTCCCTACTGCAGCGTCAATCTCCTTGTAGTGGAGATGGGGTGGCTCCAGGTACCAGCGCACCAAGCGCGTGCCTGGGGTGGCAAGCCGCAGGAGGCAACCTGCCGGTTGCTGTGGGAGCAGCAGTCAGGGATCCTTCAGTGATATGCCTGCGGGAGGACCACTGGTCCCGCGGCTTCGGCGGCAATTCGGCGGCGGGTACGCTGAAACCGCGGGACCGGGCAACCTCCCGCAGGCATACCGCCCAATCCGCGTTACTAGCGGACCTCCTACAGGTGGGCTGCCGAAAACCGCCTGACTGCCGTGCTTGGGGCGGCAAAATGCATAGAGCCGCCCCTGAGTGGATGCCAGCCCTTGGTGTTTACTTTGCTAATTGCTCTTCTTGTTGGAAAGCTGACAGATCTGTTGGTTGCCCTGATAAAGATACAACTGTTTCTGAAATATTGTGCTCATTAAATAGAATTCTGCCAGCATTACACTAGTGTTTTGGGCTGTCACTGTTTAATGAATTAATGGTATGATTTAGAGTGTCGGTCTGCAAAGCAAAGAAGCATTGTCAGAGGCTTCCTGAAACTGTTACACTTTTTGTTCGGAACAGATTAGAGGAAATACTAAGAGGTGGAAGGGCTGAGACACATGGAGACATTCATAAATCTTGTATCTTTTTGTTGGAAGGCAGTCCAATGCAATTAAAAGTCTGGTTGGCACGGGACTGGCAGGCTCCCTACCTGGGAAGCAGCCGGCACGTCCCTCCGGCTCCTAGGCATAGGGGTGGCCACGGGGGTTCCACGCTGGCTCCGCAGCTCCCGTTGGCTGGGAACCATGGCCAATGGGAGCTACAGGGGCGGCGCCTGTGGGCAGGGACAGTGCACAGAGACACCTGGCCACGCCTCTTCCTAGGATCCAGAGAGACATGTCGGCCGCTTCCTGGGAGCTGCCTGAGGTAAGCGTTGCCCGGAGTCTGCACTCCTAACCCCCTCCCACACCCTAGCCCTAAGCCCTCTCCCACGCCCAAACTCCCTTCTGGCACCCGCACCTCGTCCTGCACCACAACTCCTTGCCCTAGCCCTGAGCCCCCTCCTGCACCCAAACTCCCTCCTGGAGCCAGCATCCCCTTTTGCGCCCTGGCTCTGAGCCCCCTCCCGCACTCTGAACCCCTTGGCCCCAGCCCAGAGCCCCCTCCTGCACCGTGAACCCCTCATTTCTGGCCCCACCCTGGAGCCTGCACCCCTTCCCACATTTGAACCCCCTGCTCCAGCCTGGTGAAAGAGTGTTTGGTTTTGTGTGATTAGAAAGTTGGCAAGCCTATGTGGGAAACATTATAGTTCAGTTTCTGTTAGGTATGTCTACACTGCAATTAAAAATCTGTGGCTGGGCCATGTCAGCCTACTTGGGCTCTCAGCGCTGTTTAATAGCGGTGTAGCTGTTTGAGCTCTGGGACCCTCCCACCTCACAGGGTCCTGGAGCCCAGGCTCCAGGCTGAGCTCAGATTTCTACACTGCAGTTAAACAATCCCTTAGCTTAAGCCCCACGAGCTCGAGTCAGCTGGCACGGGCCAGCTGCAAGTGTCTAATTGCTGTGTAAACTTACATTTTTTATGTTCATACTCTTGGCTCTGTGAGTAATACACATGCAAAATATTTTTACATAAAGGTTTTCAAACTTTTTTGCTGATACCCCGCCACCTTGGAAATATTTCAGGTTGTGGCAACCTCCTTCCCCCCCCCCAAAGTGATGGCCTTCCCCCATACCATGCCACCCTTACTTTTGTGCTGGTGGTGCTGGTTGTGCTGCCTTTATAGCTGGCACCCAGCCAGCAGCTGCTGCTCTCTAGCCACCCAGCTCTGAAGGCAGTGCAGATGTAAGGGTGGCAATACCCCCCTACAATAGCCTTGTGACCCCCTTGTGGGTCGGGACCCCCTATTTGAGAAATGCTGAGCTAGATTTTTTTTTTAAGCCAAAATATTCCTGAGATAGTATGTTAAGATGCCGACGGTTTTGACACATCTTAAGTACAAATATGGATACTTAAGAAAATGTTCATTTTGTTTACCTTTAACCATGTAAAAATGTTCCAGCCAACGAGTTCTTCTGCAAGTCATTTGGTGAAGGGGAATGCATGGAAAACTGCTCCCTCTTGTACACAATAAAAAAAAAAAAAAAAAAATCCTCATTGAGGATTTGCTCTTAGTTTAGTCTTTTGCAACTGTTGCTGAAGGTTGCCTTTCTAGTAGCTATAACATCATCCAGAAGGGGCCCAGAACTGCAAACTGTGTTGTGCTCTTTTTCAGAAAGACATGATAGCGTTGAAAGATTTTTCTGGATTATGGTAACTTCAGATTTTTATCTAACTAATCGGATTCTTTGCCAGTGAAATTTTTCTCCTCCTGCAAGCCAGATTTACCAAATCAATTTTTTCCCTATTTTGGGCATAAGAGGTCTTTAATTATTGCCTTGACAGAAATAAATCTAGAAAATCCACAAGTTTGTATGTGAATTTTGGGAAGGTCAAGCTGTTTCAGTCCAGAGGTTGTCTAAATGGACTAGGTTACATGTTCAGACTTACTGTGACTTGCCTGGCCTTCCAATAGCAGAGGACTTGGGGCCCATTCCACTACAGGGTGGGCAGTTTCTGCAACTTGTATTATTAATGTCTCTGTAGTTGTGGTCTGTAAACCTGCTTTTGGATTTGAAGTTTCACTTCCATAGACTATCAATGTTCCAATGGGGAGTCCAGATTGGAAGCTCTGCTCAGTAGAGCATTCATTAGTAGTAATCAATATACCTCCAGAGGACTGTCACTGCTAGCTAGTGGCCTACTCTGGGGTTCTGAAGAGGCAATTTCATGAAGAAAAGGTTACTTACCAGTAACTGCTCTCTGAATATATCCCTTCTATAGATTCTTACTTATACTGCATTCCTCTCCTTAGTAAAAGATTTTAATGAACTGTCTTGGAGAAGCTGACGGATAGTTATATAGTAGCCTCCTTGTGTCCAGAATCCAGGACTGGAGTAACATTTTCATGTCCCCCAGCTCCTTTACTACTTAAATGGTTCTATGCCTCTCCTGGCAGGACATTTGACTCCTACAGAGGCAGTACTTCCACGCAGTTACTGGAAAGTAACTTTGTTTTTTCTGTGACTGCATCATTTCAGTGTGTGTCATCGCAAATTATCTCTTGGAAAACACACTAATAGAGAACCAGCCTGATGTGAAGGGAGCTATTCAAACTCCATTATAGAGCAGAGAGAACACTTGAATTACAGACCGTGGTGAAATTATGATTGTAAAACAAACTGGGGAAGACTTCTTCATGGAGGTTCAGTCTCAGGTATCCCAGAGAGCTTCAGTTTGAATCAGATGTAGATGACATCTGGGGACATGTAGGAGAGGAGTCTGAAAATTGCAAATTGCCAACGTAGCCCCCCAATTTTTTTGATATATTTATTTATTTAGAAAGTTTTTACAGGTTTACAAATCATTGCCATGTGTCTATCAGAGACAAAAAGATAATCAGATAATCATTAGAACCATGAGCTTTTGTTTAGAGAAATGTTTTACAATAATATATAATCATCAGATCTTTCTACTTAAGGTGTTATCTACTTATAGAGTGAACCTCTTTAAGCTACAAGAATGTGATGTTTCCGGTGATTTTACTAAACTGAGTGAAACTTCTGATTACACATTTATCAAACCAACCATATCTATCAAATGTTAATATTCAAAAACAATTGGAGAGATGAGCTAGGTTTTGGTGCAAGCAAATGTACTTTGTTTGAGCATTGAGTAAATGGTAACAAATATCTATTTGTCCTCTACTTTGGTGGATACATAATTGATATTTTAATTTTTCCATAACAACTTACCAGAGTTTTATTAACCATTCCTCTATGACTGGACTTTTTCTTTTTCCAGTAGTCTAGCAGCTACTAGCAGATAAGAGATTAATTCTCTATGTCTTTCTGTGTGACCATTTCTACCAGGAAGCCCCAAGAGGATTAGGAAAAGATCATTTGGAATAGATGGCCAACAGTTTGTAATATTTGGTTATGAATTGCATCCCAAGACACTCTCTAATAACTGGACATGTCCACCATATGTGCATGAAATCTCCTCCTTCGCAACTGTTTCTCCAACGTTTATCCCCATTAAATCTATCTATCTATCCATCTATACATTTTAACCTGACTCGTGAGAAGTACCATTGAAACAGTATCTTAAGGAAATTTTGCTACAGATTGAGGTTGCGAGGTTGCTGGTCGTCTTTGCCACATAAAATTCCATTCCTCTGGGGTAATTTGACTATCCAGATCCTTTTTCTAGGGTGTCATATATGGCCATTTTTTTGTTAGGAAATTTGTATGCAGAGATTGATATAAATTAGTTATTTTTTTGTTTCCTAATTGACCAGACACCACCACTTCTATTTAAGTTAGCTTTCTGTAGAAAACAACTTTCTAGAAAGTTGAGAGCCATAATTCCTAACTTAAAGGTACTGATACCATGGTAAGAGTGAGCCAGTTAAAGTTAATTTTGATTTCTAAATAATGTAGAAAAGCTTTTTTTCAGCCTAGCCTAGTGTTAATAACATGTGTGCTCCAGCAAAAGACAAAACAGAAATCTATAACACACCTCCTCATCTCAAGCATACAAAAGCCTCCCACAAAATGTAAGTAAAGAAACAAAATGTCTTGAGCCTTTTCTGGAAAGGATCCAGGGACGTACTCTGGAGTATACCATGGGAGAACATTTCAGAGTTGTAGCCATGAATGGAGGAAGCTCCATTTTCTTGAAATTAGTATCTACCTGAGGACTGCTTGCTGCCCTGTGCCGCATCATGGAAGTTGCCATCAGCTGGGTTGGAGCAGGTGGCATATGGATCATAGGACAGCACCCTTTATTATTTAAGGCTTACTAATGAGACCTTGAATTACCCTGGCTGAATAATAGGCAGCCAGTGTCATTCACAAAACACTAAGTGGAAAAGCTTTTAACATTTAAAACTTTTAATTTTAAAACATTAGTATGGTCTAAAGAACATTATTGCTCTTTAAAAATCAGCACTGTGTAATCCCAGTAAGAGACAAGTTATTGTTCAATGCTGTTTGATTTATGGATGCCTCAGGTTGCAGATATTGGTTTTCCTTTGGTCTTGTTACTATGAGCACCCAAAGGTGTGCATTAACAAGTATTACTACATGAGCCATTGTATAGTACTGCTTAAATACGTCATCCAATACGCTTTGTGTAGCAACTGTTCCAAAAATGTTAAATTAGAGGCATCTTTCAGCAGCTTGTTAGGAATTGGTGTACGTGACAGAACATCTGGTTGTTATTAGTACATTTTCACTTCATTAAGAACTATAAATACATGTTGGGAAAAGAATGAAATACTCTGATCCAGTTACACCATTGTTAAGCAGCACCCTGTAGTGCCACTGTAGGTTAGCGAACGTTTCTATTACATTCTGTTATTTTCTGTAGTTTAAAAAAACAAACTGCTGTTGGCTAAAATCTTCCAAATTTGAAAATAATTAGGACCATTTTCAATTTAAAAGGTTTAGGATGCTCTTTGCATTTCCTGGTATTTAAAAATGAAATGTAGCAGCTGGCAGGTTCACAGTGTGATCCAGATACAGTATCTTTTGAGAGAGTTATTGCAAAATTATAGTGTGTATAATAGCATTTATATAGCACTTTATAATGTCATGGCACTGTACAAAAAAACCCCATAAATACACAATGAAAAATACAATTCCTTTTTTCCCCTCACGAATCGTATGAAAGGGAGGAAGTTAAGCTTGTTTTTCCTCCTTTACATTTTGAAAAGGTTGCTATATTGGATGCTAGTTTTGGCACTCTCCAAAAATAATTTAAATACTTCCATTTAGATAGAGAGCTACTCAAGAGACTTTACCAACACCATATTTGAGAATTGTTTGACTGTAACCATTTATTTAGGAAAATCTGTCTTAATTATAAAGGGAAAAAATCCTCCTAGTCTGTCTCATCTTTGAATATAACCAAAATGTCCAAATCATGAGAGAGTTAGATTATTCAGAACACAGCCATCAGCCCGCTGATTTCAAACCTCCTTCCCAGGTCACCATGGTTTACCAATAACCTACTATAAAAACAGATAGCAAAAGCTAGAGTGGTGGTGGTCTGGTGATTTAATGTGTAACACATTTCTGTGGTGCTGTGTCACAGGCTTGGCTGGCCCTTTAAGGAAAGCTGGGCTTAGCCTTCCTGTGACCCACCAGCTATCCTTCAGCCTCACCGGTGATCTAGCTTTGTACTGATGGTTAGTGATCCCAGCTGAGTGTGATGAAGCTTCATTATGATGCCAGATCTCCGCTTCAATGGATGAGAGTGAGGACAACTTTAATAAAGCTGTGAACTCAGTAAAGAAGAGGGACCCTGGAAAGAGGAATAAGGGCAGTTGCCCCTCTGGGACAGGCCTAGGGAAGTCAAGCTGGAAGACTCACAGGGGTCTTGACAGGATAGGGTAGGACAGGGTAGTCTCCTGTGGGGGAGCTCTGAGATAGGGCCTGCAAAAAGCAAAGAAACTTCTGAAGGAAATTGCTGGAGTCCCCAGAGACGGTAGGCAGTGGGGGAAAAACCCGCTGGGAGGATGCAACATAGAAGAAGCTCTGTAGGGCCCAGGAGTAGGGCCAAGAAGCAGAGAGTATCAGTATAGCCCAAAAGGGGCAAAACAATTATTATAATTCATTATAATTGGACCCTCTGTTACCCTGGAAAGGGATTGAACTTTTAAATAACCTGGCTGGAGGGCTAAGCCATAGAAGACTTGAACAGGACAGGCCATTGCAGGGCAAAGGAAGTGGCTACCAGGAAGAGGCAGTAGAGGCAAAGTCCCCTGCAATATAGCTCCCTGATGCCAGGTGGCACTACAGTGGTAAGAGCAACCTATTACACATAACCATGTTGGGGAGTAAGAAGTCTTCTCTGCCATTGGAACAGTGAAATCCCAACCTGTGGATCTGTTCTAGGAGGTAGTAAGCAGTTCTATCAACTTGGAATGGCTCCAGAGGCATTTCTTTTTGGCTCTGAGGAACTTTTATTCTTCTGAAGAAAACTCTGGTCAGATTAGGCATTGCAACCTAAGATTAGAAAGAACAGCCGCATCATCATCCCAGAGTGAATTTCAGTCAATGTCCCAATGAAGGTCCCAATGATACTGCAAGTGATATGCTTGAAGTAAACCAGACCCAGTCCCCATACTGGATGTAGAAAGCCTCCATGAAAAGCGTGGGCTGATTTCTGAAAGGGGATAGCCAATGCACCCATTGGTAATTCTCAACCAAGCTTATTGTCTGGCTCCTGCAGAAACCAACTCTGGGCACCAGTGTCTTGGCAGCCAGCCAGCTATTTTTAAAGTCTCTCCTTTGGAAATATATTTGAGAAAGTGGTAACTGTCTGTTTCCAACATCTGACATCTTCAAAATCCTTGACCCTCCTTCGATTAGGCTTCAGACTGGAATCGTCACTGGAATTGCATGGAAATTACAGCAATTACTGTGGTAAACCCTCCCCTTCAGGGACCTAAGTCAAACAGCTTTAAAAAGTCTTCATCTTTTAGCATCTTTTGACGTGGTGTTGCTGTAACAGCTACATAACTTAGCAGGTGTGGATGGAGTTTCTTAAAATTATGCCGTTCATTCCCTTCTGATCTGTCCCAAGAAGTGATGGACTTTTCTGTGGGCTCTCGGCTATGTGGTCCATCAGGGCTTAGTCTTGTCACCTCGTCTATTCAAACAGTTCCTTCTCCTAACGCGTTTTGTCTGGGATGGAATCCACAGCAGTATGAAGCCTCTAGGAGTGAATGTGAAATGATAGGGCCTACAGTTGCACTGGTACTTCAGTGATATGCAGCCTTGTCTTCTTTTGTCTGATCCAGAGAGTATCATCACCAAGTTCGTCTAATGCCTGACAAAAGTTTACTCTAGGTACTTTTCCTATTGTTCCATATTGAGTAGTTTAGCACTGTGCCATTTAACATTAAAGCACTATAGTTCTAAAAGCATATGGTGGTCATCTCATAGAGTATGAAGGCTGATCTTCTTTATTAATCCTGCATTTCTTGTCAAGGATGTTGAAAATGTCATTCAGAATTCAGTTTCCCTTTGTAGTAACTTTAACGTGTGATCATATATAGCTAGGTATTTAGGCATTTGTCTTAAGTCTTCTCTTACGTTAATGACAATATCTCAAATTTGGTTACAGCTAACATTTTCAGGAAAACCTGTCTTGTTGGTATGAAGGATCAGTTGAAGCATTTAAAATGCTTACATAGTGCTTTATATAAGGTTTTAATTAAATTTTCTCTTAAACTATCTCATCCTGGGAAAAAGGTATTTCCCAGATGGAAAAACTGAGGTACAGAGAGGCCAAGATTTGTGCCCACCACACAAGTAGTCAGAGATGATCTGGGAATAGAACTCATAAATCTTGATTCCCAGTTCATTGCCATGTTCATTAGACACACTCCCTTCCTATCTATGGAGATGGGAGAACTAGATGGGAATATTTCCTGTTCTTTCATTTGAGAGAGAGTAGTAGAAAAGGCCAGAAGGTGCTTTCAATTCATATTTCTTGAGAACATATTTGAGAAATTTTCCAAATGTTTCTAGTCAGTTATAACTAGTGTAGTGTACTTCTTGGCTGTCACTGTGTGTGTTTGCCATCATTGGGTACAAATTTGGAAGTGATTCCAAGAGGACAGATTATGTTCACTTTGACCTGTTGTACTTGCATTCGGAGACCAATAATCAGCTACTCTACTTCTTTTCAGTGTTCCAAACTAATCTATTGTCTGTGGTGACTCTTTTCACCTTTCTGGTGGGCCCCAAGGAAGCATTCTAATAAAACCTGGTTCCTGTATGATTTGAAACTTTTTGTGTGACTCAGCCCTTTTGGCAACCATCCTTAATTAGAAAATTAGTTACATTTTAACCTTTTGATACTTCGAGGGTCCTGAATTGGCGTGGTGAAAGTTCAAGAAAATAATGAAAAGGTGGGGAACGGGAAGAGAGTTTGGTTCTTCTTCGAGTGATATCCCTATGGGTGTTCCACCCTACGTGTGGCAGTGCCCCCTGCACCTGGGATTGGAGATCTTCCTCAGCAGTTCCCTTCAGACTGCAAAAGCACACCTCCCCCCTCCCATGCTGTGAGCGAGATGTATACATACTGCTGTGCAGTCTGACCGCCTCCAGTTCCTTCTCCTAACACGTTTTGTCTCGGATGGAATCCACAGCAGAGCTTGCTTCTCCTGTTCCCTCAGTAGTTAGCGCCTTACCTTTTTAGATGTAGTGTAGTTAGTATTTTCTTCTTTCTTTTTTTTTTCTACTGTAAAAAAACCAAACCCCAGGTTTTTTGTTTTTCTTTACCTTTAAAGTTATGTCATAGCTTTGGTTTCATTTCCTCACTGCCCTTCCTGACTGGGAAGCTTTTTTTCCCTCACCCTTATGCCCAGGTCCAAGAGGCACATCTCCTGCGGGGCCACCTTCCCAGTAACGGAAATTGTATTCACTGCATTGTATTCGCTGTCTTGGAGAGGGACATGTTCCACAAAAATGTTCTCACAACCAGGGCCAGAAATGACTGGGACATTTTGCTTAAAACGTCTCATCATGGGGAACTCACTGGGGCCTGCATTAGACCTGGGCCCGGACTCTCTTCCTGTGAGGCCCTTGTGTTCTCCCAGGTCAAGAGTTGATGGGAATGAGGATCAGTAGATGACGAGAAAGTCGTCCCTTTCTCACTTGGGCAAGAAGAAACAGGCTCCCTCCTCACATTTTGAGGCACAGTCCAACAGAACACCGTCCCCTGCAAGGTCAGTTGCCTCAACAGCATCTGACAGGGGACATAGTTCGAGGGCCCACCCAAGTACCTCTAGTATCAGAATGTAGAAATGGGATAAACGCCTTAACCGGGCAGACGTACAGCCCTCGGCAGTCAATCACCTCTGGAGATCGAGACAAGCCGACTGCAGGAGCTACGGCACTGGCATTCTTTTTGGCACTGAGCAAGCCCTTGGTGCCGGCCAAGTCATTGGAGCCAGTCAAGTCTCCATCTACTGCTCCATCTACTGACACCTTAGGGGAATACAACACTCCTTTGGTACTGGTTGGCACCAATGGTGCTTCCCCCCCCTACAGTAGACTTTAGATACTTTAAAGATCTCCTGGTATCAGACACTCCTGAGTCACCACTTCTTCGACGTGACCTCCCCCCATTTCCACCTCCTCTCCAGGCTCACAACACTCCTCCATTTCTCCCCTGAGGATGACACATCCCTTCCCCAGCGATCAGAAGGAGGAAGCTCCTCCTACATTACATTTCTTTTCCTGATGAGGCTATCATGCCTCCACCCTCTACATCTGCCAATGATTTCAGACATTTTCAAGACTTTGTTCTGCAGGATTGCAGATTCCCTGCAGATTCCTTTGGAGGAAGTCAAGGGTCAGCAGCATTAAACTGCTTGATTTCTGCACACATCATCTTCCTCCAAGATCATACTACCAATCAATGAAGCTCTTCTCGACCCCGCAAAGGTTCTCTGGCAGACCCGCTCTTCTTGCTGGAACTGCTTCAGACTTTAAGCCCTTTATGGCACTAGCTGTCATTATTTTCTCTCTGTCCCCCACAATCCAATCATATTATCACAAAAGACGAAGTTTATTTCTCTCATGCAGCACAATCTGGCGAGAACCTGGTAGCAGCTCCTAGCTCAGCATTGTTTCTGGCTTAGATGAATTTGCAGTGGAACTGGATCACAGTATAATGTCTGATCTTGGATCTTATCAACATTTTCACTGGCTAACTTTCTGAGTAGTGGGCAAAAAGTCAGGTGACTCACAGAAACTAAAACTAATTAAACTAGAGCCAGCAATTTTTAAGGAAGAATGTTATTAAAGCAGAAATATCATGCTGAAGTGTGCAATAAAAATGTCTAGATTAAAATGTTTTAAGGAAAATGTTTGTCTGCATAACCTTCTTGTAAAACGTGCTTCAGTGTTGGAGGTAGCATAGTCGAGTGGACTGTGTATGGGATTTGGAGCCAGGAAAGTAATTTCACTTCTGCTATTGACTCTTTGAGCAAATATTAACCTCTCGGTTAATGTGCTTAATATCTACTACAGCAAGTTATTATGAGATTTGGTTACTGATATCTATGCAATATTGTATATGTTATAAGTATTTCATAATGGCTATTCCTTATGATTTATAGTAATGCAAATTATTGGCAGTCTTTGAAATAGTACACTTGAGAATACCAAAAATTCTTGGGTGTACTAAACATCACATTACTTTTCATAGGGAGAGAACTTGTGCATTTTTTAAATTGGATCATTTCCAGTGTAATCTTGAGACTAATTAGCACAGCAGTGGGTTTTAGTCCAGGCTGCTTTTAAATTCAGTTGTCCATTCACATTCAGTGCCCTAGAGCATAACTTTTTTTTTAGTCGTCATTATTTGAAAGAGCCTGGTTTTACACTATAATTAATTTTTAAAGGAAGGGAAAATGTCACGGTATCTTTGACATTGAACTATATAAAGGTCAAGGCATAGGTCTAGCATAATGTAAAGATTCTAGTTTTCAGACAATAGTAACTATGGCAGCATTTTCAAGTGACTAGTGACAGACCAGCCAAGTGCCATGCATATTTTGGTGGTAGCACATCATGAGAGAGACTCATCCTTCCCCTGAAATACTTGTTGGCATACAGGAATGTCCACTGGTATGGGAGTTAGAAGATCTTTGGTTCACATCTCACTCCTTTTACTAAGTGGTATTAATGTTGCTGTAAAGTTCACATCCAGGGCAAATTCTAGGGATTGGGTGAGCAAGGTGATCACTGATTGGCTGACTGTTTCTTTTTGTTTTTTATTTGGTCAGCTGGGGGTGGGGTGGTGACAGCATGGTGCTCAGCTTCAGAAATGTTTTCCGTCCTGGCTGTCAAACAGCTAGGGCCGTTGCTGTTCACAGCTTATTATTGACCAAGACCTAACATCGATACCCTAGAAGGCAATTATCACTACCCCAGTTCTACAGAAAAGCTAATTATGATGTTTTATAAGATCATTATGGGCAGAGATCAGAATAGGACCCAAGTCTCCAGATAGGAGATCCAGATCTCATTCACTTTGCAACACTGCCTTTCATAATTAATGTGCCCAGTCTCTGGGGTTGGCTATGTTGTTTGTCACCATGCTCTAATCATAGATAACACTCTTTTCTCAGGGCCAGGGATGGAACCCACTAATATCCCAATACCTAACATTCCACTGCTGTCTCACAAATAATGTGTAATCACTGGCAAACGTTATGTCATGTCTCCCTTTGCGGATGGCTGATGTAGAAAATAACCAGTTACTCCTTTTACTCAAATGCAAGAAATCTCTGTTCTGGATCTTGAAGGCCATGCTGGGAAAAAGTAGTATATGGTAAGCTAAATTAAACATAATATTATGATATGTGCACAAGGTGAAAATTAATTTTGAGTAGACAACTGTAATTCTGGTGTTTACTAATTTTTGAGTACTGGATTTTCCAAACTTAATTTACAAAAACCATTCTCATCTAGTGGATTTTTGATGGCTTCTATATGAGGTGAGTTTGGATCCCACTTCCAGCTCCCACATCACAGTCTCCTCACTATGCTTGGCAAGAAGGCTACGAAGTACATAGACCAGGAATACTGAATTATGCCTGGAGGAAAACTCTTCCCACCGCACCCCCCATGAGGGTTGAGGCATGCTGGAGGGGCAGTATATGCAAGAAGCTTGCTTTGCTATAGCCCTGAAAGCAAACAGAGGGCTCCCTTCAGGGCTGTCAATCCAAGAATGAAGTTTAAGGGGGAGTCTTTGTCCTTAGCATCAAATATCAAATTGGTCCTTTGACCCACCTCAGAACAGAAATCCTCGATATGGTAGCACCAATTGTAGCACCAAGGGAGTTAGCCTTCCAATAGTGGTCAGCATGTATGGCCCATTACCATTAGCCTATGTGGGGACTGATATATTTGATAACGTCTTTTGGTGAGTATGCCATAGTCTCAGGTCTATAGTTGCTTTTTTTAACAGTAGATACAATTGTATTCCATTGGGTCAGATAGTTGTGTTTCCAGATCTCTATTCCAAGCAACTCTCAAATTATCAATCAATTTTCTGGCCCAATTTTTTGGTCCAAAAAATTGTAAAGGGAACTAGCTGAGTAAATCCAGGAGGTTTCCTCCAAAATAATACATTGGGAGCTCCAGAACTTTTATCAAGTCCAAAAACACTCGTAAGTAAATGTTTTAACTGTAGATAAATTTCCATGCTCTGGGGCATGGCAAGCCAAATTGTTGCTGAAGATCTACAAATGGTTTAAATTTATCATTGTCAGTTAGCTGTGACATAGTCATAATTCCTCTCTCCATCTAATTCCTCCACATCAAATTTTTGCTTCTGATTTTAAGGGTAGGATTGCGCCATAGAATTGCCTCTACGTGGAAGAATGGATGGAAGTAGGACTTTCTAGCCAAGTTTGACCAAGCTTGCCTCACAGCCATTGTTGTGGGAGTTCTGGAGCCATCAAATCTACAATAATTTGATCCTACAATGCCTGTAACGGGGAGAGGATACACCAATTCTCGTTCAGTCTGAACTCAAAGTGGGGTCTGTACAGTCTTATCTAACAGGCACAAAGATGCCTGGCTTAACAAAAAGGAGATATGATAACTTTCCAGGCTGGAAAATGAAATCCTCCCAGAGATGGCGGTAATTTGTTCAAAGCCAGTCTAGGTTTCTTACCTGTGCCCCAAAAGGACTTTATGAAAATATTACTGAATTTCTTAAAATGAGTGTGAGAATAGAAATAGGGAGACCCTCAGGACATACCAAATTCTGGGAAGGACATTCATTTTCAGTATGTTAAGTTGATCCCACAAACTCAAGGTTAACGAACTCCATCTCCCCCAGTCATTAGACACATTGTCAATCACTGGTTCTATTTATAGTAGGGATGTCCTGAATATTATTGGGAATCAGCATTCCCAAAGGTTTAATGTAAGAGGGTTGCCACCAATTTGAGAAGACATTTTTGGGCTTATTTGTTAATGCCTAAGATTTCTGATTTATCCCAATTAATTTTATATTCTGTGAGATGTCCAAACTTATTAATAGTACTTAAGAGGTTAGGAATAGTAACCTTGGACTTTAAGATACAAATACAAGAGCATCATCAACACAGAGCATAATTTTGTGCTCTGTTTGGCCCTCCATGATACCTTTAAATATGTTGATTTGCTCAGATGGCAATGGCTAAAGATTTTAGAGCTTATTCAAACAGAAGAGGCGAAAGGGGGCAGTTCTGCCTAGTACCTCTCTGTAATAGAAATGGGGGGAAAATAATACTATTGGTTACTACCGTGGAAGTTGAGTTAGAATATAAAAGCTTAATCCAAGCAATAGATTGGTTACCAAATCCAAATTTGGCGAACACATGAAAAAGATAGTCCTAGGCTAATGGTCACCAACTGGTCGATCGCGATCAACTGATCAATCCTGGAGCCTCTGCCAGTCAATCGCAATCTCCGGCTGCTAAAAGTCCGGTGGCTCAGTGGGGCTCAGGCAGGCTGTCTGCCTGCCCTGGCTCCACACCACTCCTGGAAATGGCTAGCTGCTGGCACGTCTCTGCGGCCGCTATGGGGAGGTGGCTCCATGCGTGGCCCCCGATCCCAGCACCGTCCCCGCAGCTCCCATTGGCCAGGAACCAGCCAATGGGAGCTAAGGGGGCGGCGCTCGTGGGCACAGGCAGCGCACGGAGACCCGCTGCATTGCCGACCGGGAGCCGCCTGTGGTAAGCGCCTCCCGGCCACAGCCTGCACCTCACACTCTCTCCTGCACCCCTACTCCAGCCCGGAGCCCCCTTCTGCACCCAAACTCCCTCCCAGAGCCCACACCCCTCACCCCCTCATGCACCCCAAACCCCTGCACCAGCCCAGAGCCTCCCTCCTGCACCAAACTCCCTCCCAGTGCTGACACCCCTCATCCTCTCCTGCATCCCAACACCCCAACGAAGTATTTAATCTCACCATCAGAGGAATGAAGTTCTGGAACAGCCTCCCAAGGGGAGCAGTGGGGACAAAAAAACAAACTGACTTCAAGACTGAGCTTGATAAATTTATGGAGGAGATGGTATGATGAGACTGCCTACAATGGCATGTAGCTGATTTGTGACTGCTAGCAGCAAATATCTCCAACGGTTGGTGATGGGACACTAGATGGGGAGAGCTCTGAATTACTACAGGAAATTCTTTCCCAAGTGTCTGGCTGGTGTTCTTGCCCACATGCTCAGGATCTAACTGATCATCATCATTTGGGACCAGGAAAGAACCCCCCCCCCCCCCCCAAGTCAGATTGGCAAATCTGGTGTTTTTGCTGCCTTCTGCGGCTGGGGCTCGGGTCACTTGCAGGTTTAAACTAGTGTAAATGGTGGATTCTCTGTAACTTCAAGTTTTTAAATCATGATTTGAGGACTTCCATAACTCATCCAGAGGTTATGGATCTATTACAGCAATGGGTGGGTGAGATTCTGTGGCCTGCAATGGGTGCAGGAGGTCAAACTAGATGATCATGATGGTCTCTTCTGTCCTTAAAGTGGGTATTTAATCTCCACATTTTAGTTGTGGGTGTATGCCCTTGAGACTAAAAGATACATGTATAGGAGTATGGTCAGATGTAACCATAGTACTAATGCTACAATCAGAGGCAAAATTGATCAAGTCTGGACTATTTCTTAATGTCACGAGACTTGATTATGTTGAATGAGTTGCGGAAAAAAAGCCTGTAGTCTCTAGCTGTAGGATTACCCAGTCTCTGCACAGTCTGTAAACCTGAATCAGCCATATATGTATGAAGCACCTGATGAGTATTAGTGTTCTTCTATGGAGATAGAGAAGATTTATCAAAGACCTGGTCTAGAAGTTTAATGTCTCCAGCTTTACTAACAATATCGTGGGCCATGTAATTTATATTTATGAAAACATTTGGGATCGTCCTGGTTTGGTGCGTAGAGATTGGCAAAGATGATTATAGAATTGCGAATTTCAGCCTTGAGGACAGTAAATCTGCCTTCACTGTCAGACCTTGTGCTCAGAATATTAACATTCAACTTTGTATGTATTTAGTATGGCAATGCCTCTTGCTTTAGAATTAAAGCTACTAGAAACTGAGAGGCCTACCTAATCTCTATTCAGTTTACAAGCTACAAATTCTGTCAGATCTGTCTCTTGGAGCATGGCAATGCCAACATTCTCTTTTTTAAGCATTGAGTATATGTTTTCCTTTTAAAGGATTATTAGAGCCCTTTATATTCTAGGAGACTTATTTAATTATGGGAGCCATCATTGATAAAATATACCTGATAAAACATAGTCACTTTACGAATCAATGAGAAATGGCACATTTTCCCAAGCAGCATACAGTTCTTGCATATCTAAGCAGCAAAAGTTATATAATCCAGTGGTGGGTGTTACTTCCCAGAACATATTCTACAGGAGTGGGAAGGAAATTCTCTGCATGGGAGGGTAGTAGATGGGGGCTGAATGAGGAATTAAATAAGTTTAAAAAAAAAAAAAAAAAAAAACACCCTGGAAAAGATAGTGGTGTGAGAAATACATAGTAGTACCCTACAATCAAATAGAAGTATCTGTTTAAACTATCCAAAATTACCCACTTGATACCCAGAGGGGCAGCTGGATAAGCTGAAACTTGGATATCCTCACATTCCCTGGGGCCCCAAACATTGCAACTATAGTAATCACCTATTACTAATAGAACATTGATCCACTGGTCCATAAGGAAGCACCATCTAATAAAACCATGATATGTAAATACTAATCAAGTGATAGATTTTACATTGATGCTCCTTTCCCATGAATTAAGGCAATAGGAAGTAAATTGATGATAGCCCTTGAACCCCAATCAGAGAGAGAAAAAAAGAAAGAAACTAACATATCAATATCAACCTAGCACTCATCAACTTGTTTAGAGCAGCCATATCAGAGCTCAGAGAGCAGTACATAAATTCCATATGGTCGGGTCATTCCCTAGATGTCTCCTCTTGTGAAGGAGGAGTTTGCAGATTTTTGAGGTATTTTTCTGCCTCCTAAGGAGAACTCAATGATGCTGTCGTCTTGCCATTCGTAAGATAGAGCATTGTCAGATATTTAATAAAATAGTTCAAGTCCATCGTCCTGGCCAATTGTTTTGCTTGATTAAAAGCTGACCTCATTGCAACCACATCATGGGCATAATTGTGTTAAAGAGCTGTATTTTAATTGCTGGTTCTCCCCATACTATAGGGTTACCATATCTCAAAAATAAAAAAAGAGGACCCTCCACGGGCCCTGGCCCCGCCCATTTCCCCACCCCTAGCCCCGCCCAAATCCCACCCCTTCCCCACCCTAACTCCGCCCCCTCCTCCCTTCCACTTCCAGCCAGGGGGAAAGGGCTGCCCCAGTGCTACCGGTTTCAGGGTTTGCCGGGCAGCCCCCAGACCCTGCGCCCCCAGCCGGCGCTTCCCCAGTGCAGCTGGAGCCCGGGAGGGGAAGCGCCCAGCTGGGGGCGCAGGGTCTGGAGGCTGCCCAGCAAACCGTGAAGCCGGTAGCGCTTGGGCTTCAGGCAGCCCCTATGCCTCCGGACCCTGC